>NW_028132824.1:0-127994 GCF_964374135.1 Grampus griseus | reverse complement strand
TCCTCTTACGACGACTACCAGTGTAACGTGAGGAATTGTGCTCTTTGCTCAGGTTGGTCCTCACTACGACTTCCTGCTTAACCTAGAGAGGCGGCAAGTGTGAGCTCCCGGAAAGAACGCTGAGCAGACTGTTCACCTCAATGCAGGTGGCTTTTCCTCACTGAATGCAAGTGGCCCAGCACATGAGACGGGCTCGGACTGCCTTCGAGAGCGTTGGCAAGCTGGGGCAACGTAGGTTTCCAAGGAAGAGGACAGCGTGTCGCCTTGGAGTCTACATGCCAAGAAGTGTTACAAAGGGCCTGCACGGCGGCCTGTTTCTCAGCAGGCCGGGAGGAGACGTGTGGTCTTGCGTTCAGCTGCATGGCAAACAGTGCGGAGGCCAGAGTTCTGTGAGAGCCGACAGCTCTCCTCGCTCTCCATTTAAGCCCAAAGACGGTGGAGAACTCACGGAAACCGCGGCAGGCAAGACCTGTCCGGCGGCCATTTCGCCACTACACTGAGGCCAAGCCTCGCCTTGCGGTTTCCCAGGACGAACGTGGGCTGCAGGATTAGCTCTCCTCCAGAGTTGCAAGAGCCCTGCTTCTCAGGCTAAAATACTCGCTTCCTACACAGGCGTAGGGGCAGAGGACAGATGCTGGGCAATAGCAGGGTCTTGCAAGCAGCCCCTGAGAAACCGGGATCCAAGCTTCCAAAGGGAAAAGCCTGCTTCTGTATGCAGGGTCACCTAGCCTAGTTAGCAGCAAACCTAAGTCCCTGCTGTATTGGCCCTGCGAAGGGACACCGTCGCAAGACACTGGGAACTTCGCTGAATAAAGTTTCCTTTACAGGCGTCTAAGTGTGGCGACTTCCCTAACAGAACGAAGACCTTAGCAAGGCCTAGTAGGCAATGCCTCTTACGACGACTACCACTGCAAAGTGAGCAATTGTGCTCTTTGCTCAGTTTGGACCTCACCTCGACATCCTGCTTAACGTAGAGAGGGGGCGATTGTGAGCTCCCGGAAAGAACGCTGAGCAGAGTGTTCACCTCAACGCAGGTGGCTTTCCGTAACCGAATCAAAGTTGCGCAGCACACGAGACTGGTTAGGACTGCCTTCGGTAGCGTTTGGCAAGCTGTAGCAACGTAGGTTTCCAAGGAAGAGGACAGCGTGTCGCCTTGGACTCTGCACGCCAGGAAATGTTAACAAGGGCCTACACGGATGCCTGTTTCTCAGCAGGCCGGGAGGAGACGTGTGGTCTCGAGTGCAGTTGCATGGCAAACAGTGCGGAGGCCAGAGTTCTGTGAGAGCCGACAGCTCTCCTCGCTCTCCATTTAAGCCCGAAGACGGTGGAGAACTCACGGAAACCGCGGCAGGCAAGACCTGTCCGGCGGCCATTTCGCCACTACACTGAGGCCAAGGGTCGCCTTGCGGTTTCCCAGGACGAACGTGGGCTGCAGGATTAGCTCTCCTCCAGAGTTGCAAGAGCCCTGCTTCTCAGGCTAAAATACTCGCTTCCTACACAGGCGTAGGGGCAGAGGACAGATGCTGGGCAATAGCAGGGTCTTGCAAGCAGCCCCTGAGAAACCGGGATCCAAGCTTCCAAAGGCAAAAGCCTGCTTCTGTATGCAGGGTCACCTAGCCTAGTTAGCAGCAAACCTAAGTCCCTGCTGTATTGGCCCTGCGAAGGGACACCGTCGCAAGACACTGGGAACTTCGCTGAATAAAGTTTCCTTTACAGGCGTCTAAGTGTGGCGACTTCCCTAACAGAACGAAGACCTTAGCAAGGCCTAGTAGGCAATGCCTCTTACGACGACTACCACTGCAAAGTGAGCAATTGTGCTCTTTGCTCAGTTTGGACCTCACCTCGACATCCTGCTTAAGCTAGAGAGGAGGCGATTGTGAGCTCCCGGAAAGAACGCTGAGCAGAGTGTTCACCTCAACGCAGGTGGCTTTCCGTAACCGAATCAAAGTTGCGCAGCACACGAGACTGGTTAGGACTGCCTTCGGTAGCGTTTGGCAAGCTGTGGCAACGTAGGTTTCCAAGGAAGAGGACAGCGTGTCGCCTTGGACTCTGCACGCCAGGAAATGTTAACAAGGGCCTACACGGATGCCTGTTTCTCAGCAGGCCGGGAGGAGACGTGTGGTCTCGAGTGCAGTTGCATGGCAAACAGTGCGGAGGCCAGAGTTCTGTGAGAGCCGACAGCTCTCCATTTAAGCCCGAAGACGGTGGAGAACTCACGAAAACCGCGGCAGGCAAGACCTGTCCGGCGGCCATTTCGCCACTACACTGAGGCCAAGCGTCGCCTTGTGGTTTCCCAGGACGAACGTGGGCTGCAGGATTAGCTCTCCTCCAGAGTTGCAAGAGCCCTGCTTCTCAGGCTAAAATACTCTTCCTACCCGGGTGTAGGGGCAGAGGACAGATGCTGGGCAATAGCAGGGTCTTGCAAGCAGCCCCTGAGAAACCGGGATCCAAGCTTCCAAAGGGAAACGCCTGCTTCTGTATGCAGGGTCACCTAGCCCTGTTAGCAGCAAACCTAAGTCCCTGCAGTATTGGCGCTGCAAAGGTTGACCATCGCCAAACAATGGGAACTTCGCTGAATAAATTGTCCTTTCAAGGCCTCTAAGTGTGGCTGGTTCCTTAACACAGGGAAGGCCTCAGCCAGGCGTAGTTGGCAATTCCTCTTACGACGACTACCAGTGTAACGTGAGGAATTGTGCTCTTTGCTCAGGTTGGTCCTCACTACGACTTCCTGCTTAACCTAGAGAGGCGGCAAGTGTGAGCTCCCGGAAAGAACGCTGAGCAGACTGTTCACCTCAATGCAGGTGGCTTTTCCTCACTGAATGCAAGTGGCCCAGCACATGAGACGGGCTCGGACTGCCTTCGAGAGCGTTGGCAAGCTGGGGCAACGTAGGTTTCCAAGGAAGAGGACAGCGTGTCGCCTTGGAGTCTACATGCCAAGAAGTGTTACAAAGGGCCTGCACGGCGGCCTGTTTCTCAGCAGGCCGGGAGGAGACGTGTGGTCTTGCGTTCAGCTGCATGGCAAACAGTGCGGAGGCCAGAGTTCTGTGAGAGCCGACAGCTCTCCTCGCTCTCCATTTAAGCCCGAAGACGGTGGAGAACTCACGGAAACCGCGGCAGGCAAGACCTGTCCGGCGGCCATTTCGCCACTACACTGAGGCCAAGCCTCGCCTTGCGGTTTCCCAGGACGAACGTGGGCTGCAGGATTAGCTCTCCTCCAGAGTTGCAAGAGCCCTGCTTCTCAGGCTAAAATACTCGCTTCCTACACAGGCGTAGGGGCAGAGGACAGATGCTGGGCAATAGCAGGGTCTTGCAAGCAGCCCCTGAGAAACCGGGATCCAAGCTTCCAAAGGGAAAAGCCTGCTTCTGTATGCAGGGTCACCTAGCCTAGTTAGCAGCAAACCTAAGTCCCTGCTGTATTGGCCCTGCGAAGGGACACCGTCGCAAGACACTGGGAACTTCGCTGAATAAAGTTTCCTTTACAGGCGTCTAAGTGTGGCGACTTCCCTAACAGAACGAAGACCTTAGCAAGGCCTAGTAGGCAATGCCTCTTACGACGACTACCACTGCAAAGTGAGCAATTGTGCTCTTTGCTCAGTTTGGACCTCACCTCGACATCCTGCTTAACGTAGAGAGGGGGCGATTGTGAGCTCCCGGAAAGAACGCTGAGCAGAGTGTTCACCTCAACGCAGGTGGCTTTCCGTAACCGAATCAAAGTTGCGCAGCACACGAGACTGGTTAGGACTGCCTTCGGTAGCGTTTGGCAAGCTGTAGCAACGTAGGTTTCCAAGGAAGAGGACAGCGTGTCGCCTTGGACTCTGCACGCCAGGAAATGTTAACAAGGGCCTACACGGATGCCTGTTTCTCAGCAGGCCGGGAGGAGACGTGTGGTCTCGAGTGCAGTTGCATGGCAAACAGTGCGGAGGCCAGAGTTCTGTGAGAGCCGACAGCTCTCCTCGCTCTCCATTTAAGCCCGAAGACGGTGGAGAACTCACGGAAACCGCGGCAGGAAAGACCTGTCCGGCGGCCATTTCGCCACTACACTGAGGCCAAGGGTCGCCTTGCGGTTTCCCAGGACGAACGTGGGCTGCAGGATTAGCTCTCCTCCAGAGTTGCAAGAGCCCTGCTTCTCAGGCTAAAATACTCGCTTCCTACACAGGCGTAGGGGCAGAGGACAGATGCTGGGCAATAGCAGGGTCTTGCAAGCAGCCCCTGAGAAACCGGGATCCAAGCTTCCAAAGGCAAAAGCCTGCTTCTGTATGCAGGGTCACCTAGCCTAGTTAGCAGCAAACCTAAGTCCCTGCTGTATTGGCCCTGCGAAGGGACACCGTCGCAAGACACTGGGAACTTCGCTGAATAAAGTTTCCTTTACAGGCGTCTAAGTGTGGCGACTTCCCTAACAGAACGAAGACCTTAGCAAGGCCTAGTAGGCAATGCCTCTTACGACGACTACCACTGCAAAGTGAGCAATTGTGCTCTTTGCTCAGTTTGGACCTCACCTCGACATCCTGCTTAAGCTAGAGAGGAGGCGATTGTGAGCTCCCGGAAAGAACGCTGAGCAGACTGTTCACCTCAACGCAGGTGGCTTTCCGTAACCGAATCAAAGTTGCGCAGCACACGAGACTGGTTAGGACTGCCTTCGGTAGCGTTTGGCAAGCTGTGGCAACGTAGGTTTCCAAGGAAGAGGACAGCGTGTCGCCTTGGACTCTGCACGCCAGGAAATGTTAACAAGGGCCTACACGGATGCCTGTTTCTCAGCAGGCCGGGAGGAGACGTGTGGTCTCGAGTGCAGTTGCATGGCAAACAGTGCGGAGGCCAGAGTTCTGTGAGAGCCGACAGCTCTCCATTTAAGCCCGAAGACGGTGGAGAACTCACGAAAACCGCGGCAGGCAAGACCTGTCCGGCGGCCATTTCGCCACTACACTGAGGCCAAGCGTCGCCTTGTGGTTTCCCAGGACGAACGTGGGCTGCAGGATTAGCTCTCCTCCAGAGTTGCAAGAGCCCTGCATCTCAGGCTAAAATACTCTTCCTACCCGGGCGTAGGGGCAGAGGACAGATGCTGGGCAATAGCAGGGTCTTGCAAGCAGCCCCTGAGAAACCGGGATCCAAGCTTCCAAAGGGAAACGCCTGCTTCTGTATGCAGGGTCACCTAGCCCTGTTAGCAGCAAACCTAAGTCCCTGCAGTATTGGCGCTGCAAAGGTTGACCATCGCCAAACAATGGGAACTTCGCTGAATAAATTGTCCTTTCAAGGCCTCTAAGTGTGGCTGGTTCCTTAACACAGGGAAGGCCTCAGCCAGGCGTAGTTGGCAATTCCTCTTACGACGACTACCAGTGTAACGTGAGGAATTGTGCTCTTTGCTCAGGTTGGTCCTCACTACGACTTCCTGCTTAACCTAGAGAGGCGGCAAGTGTGAGCTCCCGGAAAGAACGCTGAGCAGACTGTTCACCTCAATGCAGGTGGCTTTTCCTCACTGAATGCAAGTGGCCCAGCACATGAGACGGGCTCGGACTGCCTTCGAGAGCGTTGGCAAGCTGGGGCAACGTAGGTTTCCAAGGAAGAGGACAGCGTGTCGCCTTGGAGTCTACATGCCAAGAAGTGTTACAAAGGGCCTGCACGGCGGCCTGTTTCTCAGCAGGCCGGGAGGAGACGTGTGGTCTTGCGTTCAGCTGCATGGCAAACAGTGCGGAGGCCAGAGTTCTGTGAGAGCCGACAGCTCTCCTCGCTCTCCATTTAAGCCCGAAGACGGTGGAGAACTCACGGAAACCGCGGCAGGCAAGACCTGTCCGGCGGCCATTTCGCCACTACACTGAGGCCAAGCCTCGCCTTGCGGTTTCCCAGGACGAACGTGGGCTGCAGGATTAGCTCTCCTCCAGAGTTGCAAGAGCCCTGCTTCTCAGGCTAAAATACTCGCTTCCTACCCAGGCGTAGGGGCAGAGGATAGATGCTGGGCAATAGCAGGGTCTTGCAAGCAGCCCCTGAGAAACCGGGATCCAAGCTTCCAAAGGGAAAAGCCTGCTTCTGTATGCAGGGTCACCTAGCCTAGTTAGCAGCAAACCTAAGTCCCTGCTGTATTGGCCCTGCGAAGGGACACCGTCGCAAGACACTGGGAACTTCGCTGAATAAAGTTTCCTTTACAGGCGTCTAAGTGTGGCGACTTCCCTAACAGAACGAAGACCTTAGCAAGGCCTAGTAGGCAATGCCTCTTACGACGACTACCACTGCAAAGTGAGCAATTGTGCTCTTTGCTCAGTTTGGACCTCACCTCGACATCCTGCTTAACCTAGAGAGGGGGCGATTGTGAGCTCCCGGAAAGAACGCTGAGCAGAGTGTTCACCTCAACGCAGGTGGCTTTCCGTAACCGAATCAAAGTTGCGCAGCACACGAGACTGGTTAGGACTGCCTTCGGTAGCGTTTGGCAAGCTGTAGCAACGTGGGTTTCCAAGGAAGAGGACAGCGTGTCGCCTTGGACTCTGCACGCCAGGAAATGTTAACAAGGGCCTACACGGATGCCTGTTTCTCAGCAGGCCGGGAGGAGACGTGTGGTCTCGAGTGCAGTTGCATGGCAAACAGTGCGGAGGCCAGAGTTCTGTGAGAGCCGACAGCTCTCCTCGCTCTCCATTTAAGCCCGAAGACGGTGGAGAACTCACGGAAACCGCGGCAGGAAAGACCTGTCCGGCGGCCATTTCGCCACTACACTGAGGCCAAGGGTCGCCTTGCGGTTTCCCAGGACGAACGTGGGCTGCAGGATTAGCTCTCCTCCAGAGTTGCAAGAGCCCTGCTTCTCAGGCTAAAATACTCGCTTCCTACACAGGCGTAGGGGCAGAGGACAGATGCTGGGCAATAGCAGGGTCTTGCAAGCAGCCCCTGAGAAACCGGGATCCAAGCTTCCAAAGGCAAAAGCCTGCTTCTGTATGCAGGGTCACCTAGCCTAGTTAGCAGCAAACCTAAGTCCCTGCTGTATTGGCCCTGCGAAGGGACACCGTCGCAAGACACTGGGAACTTCGCTGAATAAAGTTTCCTTTACAGGCGTCTAAGTGTGGCGACTTCCCTAACAGAACGAAGACCTTAGCAAGGCCTAGTAGGCAATGCCTCTTACGACGACTACCACTGCAAAGTGAGCAATTGTGCTCTTTGCTCAGTTTGGACCTCACCTCGACATCCTGCTTAAGCTAGAGAGGAGGCGATTGTGAGCTCCCGGAAAGAACGCTGAGCAGACTGTTCACCTCAACGCAGGTGGCTTTCCGTAACCGAATCAAAGTTGCGCAGCACACGAGACTGGTTAGGACTGCCTTCGGTAGCGTTTGGCAAGCTGTGGCAACGTAGGTTTCCAAGGAAGAGGACAGCGTGTCGCCTTGGACTCTGCACGCCAGGAAATGTTAACAAGGGCCTACACGGATGCCTGTTTCTCAGCAGGCCGGGAGGAGACGTGTGGTCTCGAGTGCAGTTGCATGGCAAACAGTGCGGAGGCCAGAGTTCTGTGAGAGCCGACAGCTCTCCATTTAAGCCCGAAGACGGTGGAGAACTCACGAAAACCGCGGCAGGCAAGACCTGTCCGGCGGCCATTTCGCCACTACACTGAGGCCAAGCGTCGCCTTGTGGTTTCCCAGGACGAACGTGGGCTGCAGGATTAGCTCTCCTCCAGAGTTGCAAGAGCCCTGCATCTCAGGCTAAAATACTCTTCCTACCCGGGCGTAGGGGCAGAGGACAGATGCTGGGCAATAGCAGGGTCTTGCAAGCAGCCCCTGAGAAACCGGGATCCAAGCTTCCAAAGGGAAACGCCTGCTTCTGTATGCAGGGTCACCTAGCCCTGTTAGCAGCAAACCTAAGTCCCTGCAGTATTGGCGCTGCAAAGGTTGACCATCGCCAAACAATGGGAACTTCGCTGAATAAATTGTCCTTTCAAGGCCTCTAAGTGTGGCTGGTTCCTTAACACAGGGAAGGCCTCAGCCAGGCGTAGTTGGCAATTCCTCTTACGACGACTACCAGTGTAACGTGAGGAATTGTGCTCTTTGCTCAGGTTGGTCCTCACTACGACTTCCTGCTTAACCTAGAGAGGCGGCAAGTGTGAGCTCCCGGAAAGAACGCTGAGCAGACTGTTCACCTCAATGCAGGTGGCTTTTCCTCACTGAATGCAAGTGGCCCAGCACATGAGACGGGCTCGGACTGCCTTCGAGAGCGTTGGCAAGCTGGGGCAACGTAGGTTTCCAAGGAAGAGGACAGCGTGTCGCCTTGGAGTCTACATGCCAAGAAGTGTTACAAAGGGCCTGCACGGCGGCCTGTTTCTCAGCAGGCCGGGAGGAGACGTGTGGTCTTGCGTTCAGCTGCATGGCAAACAGTGCGGAGGCCAGAGTTCTGTGAGAGCCGACAGCTCTCCTCGCTCTCCATTTAAGCCCGAAGACGGTGGAGAACTCACGGAAACCGCGGCAGGCAAGACCTGTCCGGCGGCCATTTCGCCACTACACTGAGGCCAAGCCTCGCCTTGCGGTTTCCCAGGACGAACGTGGGCTGCAGGATTAGCTCTCCTCCAGAGTTGCAAGAGCCCTGCTTCTCAGGCTAAAATACTCGCTTCCTACCCAGGCGTAGGGGCAGAGGATAGATGCTGGGCAATAGCAGGGTCTTGCAAGCAGCCCCTGAGAAACCGGGATCCAAGCTTCCAAAGGGAAAAGCCTGCTTCTGTATGCAGGGTCACCTAGCCTAGTTAGCAGCAAACCTAAGTCCCTGCTGTATTGGCCCTGCGAAGGGACACCGTCGCAAGACACTGGGAACTTCGCTGAATAAAGTTTCCTTTACAGGCGTCTAAGTGTGGCGACTTCCCTAACAGAACGAAGACCTTAGCAAGGCCTAGTAGGCAATGCCTCTTACGACGACTACCACTGCAAAGTGAGCAATTGTGCTCTTTGCTCAGTTTGGACCTCACCTCGACATCCTGCTTAACCTAGAGAGGGGGCGATTGTGAGCTCCCGGAAAGAACGCTGAGCAGAGTGTTCACCTCAACGCAGGTGGCTTTCCGTAACCGAATCAAAGTTGCGCAGCACACGAGACTGGTTAGGACTGCCTTCGGTAGCGTTTGGCAAGCTGTAGCAACGTGGGTTTCCAAGGAAGAGGACAGCGTGTCGCCTTGGACTCTGCACGCCAGGAAATGTTAACAAGGGCCTACACGGATGCCTGTTTCTCAGCAGGCCGGGAGGAGACGTGTGGTCTCGAGTGCAGTTGCATGGCAAACAGTGCGGAGGCCAGAGTTCTGTGAGAGCCGACAGCTCTCCTCGCTCTCCATTTAAGCCCGAAGACGGTGGAGAACTCACGGAAACCGCGGCAGGCAAGACCTGTCCGGCGGCCATTTCGCCACTACACTGAGGCCAAGGGTCACCTTGCGGTTTCCCAGGACGAACGTGGGCTGCAGGATTAGCTCTCCTCCAGAATTGCAAGAGCCCTGCTTCTCAGGCTAAAATACTCGCTTCCTACCCAGGCATAGGGGCAGAGGACAGATGCTGGGCAATAGCAGGGTCTTGCAAGCAGCCCCTGAGAAACCGGGATCCAAGCTTCCAAAGGGAAAAGCCTGTTTCTGTATGCAGGGTCACCTAGCCTAGTTAGCAGCAAACCTAAGTCCCTGCTGTATTGGCCCTGCGAAGGGACACCGTCGCAAGACACTGGGAACTTCGCTGAATAAAGTTTCCTTTACAGGCGTCTAAGTGTGGCGACTTCCCTAACAGAACGAAGACCTTAGCAAGGCCTAGTAGGCAATGCCTCTTACGACGACTACCACTACAAAGTGAGCAATTGTGCTCTTTGCTCAGTTTGGACCTCACCTCGACATCCTGCTTAAGCTAGAGAGGGGGCGATTGTGAGCTCCCGGAAAGAACGCTGAGCAGAGTGTTCACCTCAATGCAGGTGGCTTTTCGTAACCGAATCAAAGTTGCGCAGCACACGAGACTGGTTAGGACTGCCTTCGGTAGCGTTTGGCAAGCTGTGGCAACGTAGGTTTCCAAGGAAGAGGACAGCGTGTCGCCTTGGTGTTTACATGCCAAGAAGTGTTACGAAGGGCCTGCACGGCGGCCTGTTTCTCAGCAGGCCGGGAGGAGACGTGTGGTCTCGAGTGCAGTTGCATGGCAAACAGTGCGGAGGCCAGAGTTCTGTGAGAGCCGACAGCTCTCCATTTAAGCCCGAAGACGGTGGAGAACTCACGAAAACCGCGGCAGGCAAGACCTGTCCGGCGGCCATTTCGCCACTACACTGAGGCCAAGCGTCGCCTTGTGGTTTCCCAGGACGAACGTGGGCTGCAGGATTAGCTCTCCTCCAGAGTTGCAAGAGCCCTGCTTCTCAGGCTAAAATACTCCTTCCTACCCGGGCGTAGGGGCAGAGGACAGATGCTGGGCAATAGCAGGGTCTTGCAAGCAGCCCCTGAGAAACCGGGATCCAAGCTTCCAAAGGGAAACGCCTGCTTCTGTATGCAGGGTCACCTAGCCCTGTTAGCAGCAAACCTAAGTCCCTGCAGTATTGGCGCTGCAAAGGTTGACCATCGCCAAACAATGGGAACTTCGCTGAATAAATTGTCCTTTCAAGGCCTCTAAGTGTGGCTGGTTCCTTAACACAGGGAAGGCCTCAGCCAGGCGTAGTTGGCAATTCCTCTTACGACGACTACCAGTGTAACGTGAGGAATTGTGCTCTTTGCTCAGGTTGGTCCTCACTACGACTTCCTGCTTAACCTAGAGAGGCGGCAAGTGTGAGCTCCCGGAAAGAACGCTGAGCAGACTGTTCACCTCAATGCAGGTGGCTTTTCCTCACTGAATGCAAGTGGCCCAGCACATGAGACGGGCTCGGACTGCCTTCGAGAGCGTTGGCAAGCTGGGGCAACGTAGGTTTCCAAGGAAGAGGACAGCGTGTCGCCTTGGAGTCTACATGCCAAGAAGTGTTACAAAGGGCCTGCACGGCGGCCTGTTTCTCAGCAGGCCGGGAGGAGACGTGTGGTCTTGCGTTCAGCTGCATGGCAAACAGTGCGGAGGCCAGAGTTCTGTGAGAGCCGACAGCTCTCCTCGCTCTCCATTTAAGCCCGAAGACGGTGGAGAACTCACGGAAACCGCGGCAGGCAAGACCTGTCCGGCGGCCATTTCGCCACTACACTGAGGCCAAGCCTCGCCTTGCGGTTTCCCAGGACGAACGTGGGCTGCAGGATTAGCTCTCCTCCAGAGTTGCAAGAGCCCTGCTTCTCAGGCTAAAATACTCGCTTCCTACCCAGGCGTAGGGGCAGAGGATAGATGCTGGGCAATAGCAGGGTCTTGCAAGCAGCCCCTGAGAAACCGGGATCCAAGCTTCCAAAGGGAAAAGCCTGCTTCTGTATGCAGGGTCACCTAGCCTAGTTAGCAGCAAACCTAAGTCCCTGCTGTATTGGCCCTGCGAAGGGACACCGTCGCAAGACACTGGGAACTTCGCTGAATAAAGTTTCCTTTACAGGCGTCTAAGTGTGGCGACTTCCCTAACAGAACGAAGACCTTAGCAAGGCCTAGTAGGCAATGCCTCTTACGACGACTACCACTGCAAAGTGAGCAATTGTGCTCTTTGCTCAGTTTGGACCTCACCTCGACATCCTGCTTAACCTAGAGAGGGGGCGATTGTGAGCTCCCGGAAAGAACGCTGAGCAGAGTGTTCACCTCAACGCAGGTGGCTTTCCGTAACCGAATCAAAGTTGCGCAGCACACGAGACTGGTTAGGACTGCCTTCGGTAGCGTTTGGCAAGCTGTAGCAACGTGGGTTTCCAAGGAAGAGGACAGCGTGTCGCCTTGGACTCTGCACGCCAGGAAATGTTAACAAGGGCCTACACGGATGCCTGTTTCTCAGCAGGCCGGGAGGAGACGTGTGGTCTCGAGTGCAGTTGCATGGCAAACAGTGCGGAGGCCAGAGTTCTGTGAGAGCCAACAGCTCTCCTCGCTCTCCATTTAAGCCCGAAGACGGTGGAGAACTCACGGAAACCGCGGCAGGCAAGACCTGTCCGGCGGCCATTTCGCCACTACACTGAGGCCAAGGCTCACCTTGCGGTTTCCCAGGACGAACGTGGGCTGCAGGATTAGCTCTCCTCCAGAATTGCAAGAGCCCTGCTTCTCAGGCTAAAATACTCGCTTCCTACCCAGGCATAGGGGCAGAGGACAGATGCTGGGCAATAGCAGGGTCTTGCAAGCAGCCCCTGAGAAACCGGGATCCAAGCTTCCAAAGGGAAAAGCCTGTTTCTGTATGCAGGGTCACCTAGCCTAGTTAGCAGCAAACCTAAGTCCCTGCTGTATTGGCCCTGCGAAGGGACACCGTCGCAAGACACTGGGAACTTCGCTGAATAAAGTTTCCTTTACAGGCGTCTAAGTGTGGCGACTTCCCTAACAGAACGAAGACCTTAGCAAGGCCTAGTAGGCAATGCCTCTTACGACGACTACCACTACAAAGTGAGCAATTGTGCTCTTTGCTCAGTTTGGACCTCACCTCGACATCCTGCTTAACCTAGAGAGGGGGCGATTGTGAGCTCCCGGAAAGAACGCTGAGCAGAGTGTTCACCTCAATGCAGGTGGCTTTTCGTAACCGAATCAAAGTTGCGCAGCACACGAGACTGGTTAGGACTGCCTTCGGTAGCGTTTGGCAAGCTGTGGCAACGTAGGTTTCCAAGGAAGAGGACAGCGTGTCGCCTTGGTGTTTACATGCCAAGAAGTGTTACGAAGGGCCTGCACGGCGGCCTGTTTCTCAGCAGGCCGGGAGGAGACGTGTGGTCTCGAGTGCAGTTGCATGGCAAACAGTGCGGAGGCCAGAGTTCTGTGAGAGCCGACAGCTCTCCATTTAAGCCCGAAGACGGTGGAGAACTCACGAAAACCGCGGCAGGCAAGAACTGTCCGGCGGCCATTTCGCCACTACACTGAGGCCAAGCGTCGCCTTGTGGTTTCCCAGGACGAACGTGGGCTGCAGGATTAGCTCTCCTCCAGAGTTGCAAGAGCCCTGTTTCTCAGGCTAAAATACTCCTTCCTACCCGGGCGTAGGGGCAGAGGACAGATGCTGGGCAATAGCAGGGTCTTGCAAGCAGCCCCTGAGAAACCGGGATCCAAGCTTCCAAAGGGAAACGCCTGCTTCTGTATGCAGGGTCACCTAGCCCTGTTAGCAGCAAACCTAAGTCCCTGCAGTATTGGCGCTGCAAAGGTTGACCATCGCCAAACAATGGGAACTTCGCTGAATAAATTGTCCTTTCAAGGCCTCTAAGTGTGGCTGGTTCCTTAACACAGGGAAGGCCTCAGCCAGGCGTAGTTGGCAATTCCTCTTACGACGACTACCAGTGTAACGTGAGGAATTGTGCTCTTTGCTCAGGTTGGTCCTCACTACGACTTCCTGCTTAACCTAGAGAGGCGGCAAGTGTGAGCTCCCGGAAAGAACGCTGAGCAGACTGTTCACCTCAATGCAGGTGGCTTTTCCTCACTGAATGCAAGTGGCCCAGCACATGAGACGGGCTCGGACTGCCTTCGTGAGCGTTGGCAAGCTGGGGCAACGTAGGTTTCCAAGGAAGAGGACAGCGTGTCGCCTTGGAGTCTACATGCCAAGAAGTGTTACAAAGGGCCTGCACGGCGGCCTGTTTCTCAGCAGGCCGGGAGGAGACGTGTGGTCTTGCGTTCAGCTGCATGGCAAACAGTGCGGAGGCCAGAGTTCTGTGAGAGCCGACAGCTCTCCTCGCTCTCCATTTAAGCCCGAAGACGGTGGAGAACTCACGGAAACCTCGGCAGGCAAGACCTGTCCGGCGGCCATTTCGCCACTACACTGAGGCCAAGCGTCGCCTTGCGGTTTCCCAGGACGAACGTGGGCTGCAGGATTAGCTCTCCTCCAGAGTTGCAAGAGCCCTGCTTCTCAGGCTAAAATACTCGCTTCCTACCCAGGCGTAGGGGCAGAGGATAGATGCTGGGCAATAGCAGGGTCTTGCAAGCAGCCCCTGAGAAACCGGGATCCAAGCTTCCAAAGGGAAAAGCCTGCTTCTGTATGCAGGGTCACCTAGCCTAGTTAGCAGCAAACCTAAGTCCCTGCTGTATTGGCCATGCGAAGGGACACCGTCGCAAGACACTGGGAACTTCGCTGAATAAAGTTTCCTTTACAGGCGTCTAAGTGTGGCGACTTCCCTAACAGAACGAAGACCTTAGCAAGGCCTAGTAGGCAATGCCTCTTACGACGACTACCACTGCAAAGTGAGCAATTGTGCTCTTTGCTCAGTTTGGACCTCACCTCGACATCCTGCTTAACGTAGAGAGGGGGCGATTGTGAGCTCCCGGAAAGAACGCTGTGCAGAGTGTTCACCTCAACGCAGGTGGCTTTCCGTAACCGAATCAAAGTTGTGCAGCACACGAGACTGGTTAGGACTGCCTTCGGTAGCGTTTGGCAAGCTGTAGCAACGTAGGTTTCCAAGGAAGAGGACAGCGTGTCGCCTTGGACTCTGCACGCCAGGAAATGTTAACAAGGGCCTACACGGATGCCTGTTTCTCAGCAGGCCGGGAGGAGACGTGTGGTCTCGAGTGCAGTTGCATGGCAAACAGTGCGGAGGCCAGAGTTCTGTGAGAGCCGACAGCTCTCCTCGCTCTCCATTTAAGCCCGAAGACGGTGGAGAACTCACGGAAACCGCGGCAGGAAAGACCTGTCCGGCGGCCATTTCGCGACTACACTGAGGCCAAGGGTCGCCTTGCGGTTTCCCAGGACGAACGTGGGCTGCAGGATTAGCTCTCCTCCAGAGTTGCAAGAGCCCTGCTTCTCAGGCTAAAATACTCGCTTCCTACACAGGCGTAGGGGCAGAGGACAGATGCTGGGCAATAGCAGGGTCTTGCAAGCAGCCCCTGAGAAACCGGGATCCAAGCTTCCAAAGGCAAAAGCCTGCTTCTGTATGCAGGGTCACCTAGCCTAGTTAGCAGCAAACCTAAGTCCCTGCTGTATTGGCCCTGCGAAGGGACACCGTCGCAAGACACTGGGAACTTCGCTGAATAAAGTTTCCTTTACAGGCGTCTAAGTGTGGCGACTTCCCTAACAGAACGAAGACCTTAGCAAGGCCTAGTAGGCAATGCCTCTTACGACGACTACCACTGCAAAGTGAGCAATTGTGCTCTTTGCTCAGTTTGGACCTCACCTCGACATCCTGCTTAAGCTAGAGAGGAGGCGATTGTGAGCTCCCGGAAAGAACGCTGAGCAGACTGTTCACCTCAACACAGGTGGCTTTCCGTAACCGAATCAAAGTTGCGCAGCACACGAGACTGGTTAGGACTGCCTTTGGTAGCGTTTGGCAAGCTGTGGCAACGTAGGTTTCCAAGGAAGAGGACAGCGTGTCGCCTTGGACTCTGCACGCCAGGAAATGTTAACAAGGGCCTACACGGATGCCTGTTTCTCAGCAGGCCGGGAGGAGACGTGTGGTCTCGAGTGCAGTTGCATGGCAAACAGTGCGGAGGCCAGAGTTCTGTGAGAGCCGACAGCTCTCCATTTAAGCCCGAAGACGGTGGAGAACTCACGAAAACCGCGGCAGGCAAGACCTGTCCGGCGGCCATTTCGCCACTACACTGAGGCCAAGCGTCGCCTTGTGGTTTCCCAGGACGAACGTGGGCTGCAGGATTAGCTCTCCTCCAGAGTTGCAAGAGCCCTGCTTCTCAGGCTAAAATACTCCTTCCTACCCGGGCGTAGGGGCAGAGGACAGATGCTGGGCAATAGCAGGGTCTTGCAAGCAGCCCCTGAGAAACCGGGATCCAAGCTTCCAAAGGGAAACGCCTGCTTCTGTATGCAGGGTCACCTAGCTCTGTTAGCAGCAAACCTAAGTCCCTGCAGTATTGGCGCTGCAAAGGTTGACCATCGCCAAACAATGGGAACTTCGCTGAATAAATTGTCCTTTCAAGGCCTCTAAGTGTGGCTGGTTCCTTAACACAGGGAAGGCCTCAGCCAGGCGTAGTTGGCAATTCCTCTTACGACGACTACCAGTGTAACGTGAGGAATTGTGCTCTTTGCTCAGGTTGGTCCTCACTACGACTTCCTGCTTAACCTAGAGAGGCGGCAAGTGTGAGCTCCCGGAAAGAACGCTGAGCAGACTGTTCACCTCAATGCAGGTGGCTTTTCCTCACTGAATGCAAGTGGCCCAGCACATGAGACGGGCTCGGACTGCCTTCGTGAGCGTTGGCAAGCTGGGGCAACGTAGGTTTCCAAGGAAGAGGACAGCGTGTCGCCTTGGAGTCTACATGCCAAGAAGTGTTACAAAGGGCCTGCACGGCGGCCTGTTTCTCAGCAGGCCGGGAGGAGACGTGTGGTCTTGCATTCAGCTGCATGGCAAACAGTGCGGAGGCCAGAGTTCTGTGAGAGCCGACAGCTCTCCTCGCTCTCCATTTAAGCCCGAAGACGGTGGAGAACTCACGGAAACCGCGGCAGGCAAGACCTGTCCGGCGGCCATTTCGCCACTACACTGAGGCCAAGCGTCGCCTTGCAGTTTCCCAGGACGAACGTGGGCTGCAGGATTAGCTCTCCTCCAGAGTTGCAAGAGCCCTGCTTCTCAGGCTAAAATACTCGCTTCCTACCCAGGCGTAGGGGCAGAGGATAGATGCTGGGCAATAGCAGGGTCTTGCAAGCAGCCCCTGAGAACCCGGGATCCAAGCTTCCAAAGGGAAAAGCCTGCTTCTGTATGCAGGGTCACCTAGCCTAGTTAGCAGCAAACCTAAGTCCCTGCTGTATTGGCCCTGCGAAGGGACACCGTCGCAAGACACTGGGAACTTCGCTGAATAAAGTTTCCTTTACAGGCGTCTAAGTGTGGCGACTTCCCTAACAGAACGAAGACCTTAGCAAGGCCTAGTAGGCAATGCCTCTTACGACGACTACCACTGCAAAGTGAGCAATTGTGCTCTTTGCTCAGTTTGGACCTCACCTCGACATCCTGCTTAACCTAGAGAGGGGGCGATTGTGAGCTCCCGGAAAGAACGCTGAGCAGAGTGTTCACCTCAACGCAGGTGGCTTTCCGTAACCGAATCAAAGTTGCGCAGCACACGAGACTGGTTAGGACTGCCTTCGGTAGCGTTTGGCAAGCTGTAGCAACGTGGGTTTCCAAGGAAGAGGACAGCGTGTCGCCTTGGACTCTGCACGCCAAGAAATGTTAACAAGGGCCTACACGGATGCCTGTTTCTCAGCAGGCCGGGAGGAGACGTGTGGTCTCGAGTGCAGTTGCATGGCAAACAGTGCGGAGGCCAGAGTTCTGTGAGAGCCGACAGCTCTCCTCGCTCTCCATTTAAGCCCGAAGACGGTGGAGAACTCACGGAAACCGCGGCAGGAAAGACCTGTCCGGCGGCCATTTCGCCACTACACTGAGGCCAAGGGTCGCCTTGCGGTTTCCCAGGACGAACGTGGGCTGCAGGATTAGCTCTCCTCCAGAGTTGCAAGAGCCCTGCTTCTCAGGCTAAAATACTCGCTTCCTACACAGGCGTAGGGGCAGAGGACAGATGCTGGGCAATAGCAGGGTCTTGCAAGCAGCCCCTGAGAAACCGGGATCCAAGCTTCCAAAGGCAAAAGCCTGCTTCTGTATGCAGGGTCACCTAGCCTAGTTAGCAGCAAACCTAAGTCCCTGCTGTATTGGCCCTGCGAAGGGACACCGTCGCAAGACACTGGGAACTTCGCTGAATAAAGTTTCCTTTACAGGCGTCTAAGTGTGGCGACTTCCCTAACAGAACGAAGACCTTAGCAAGGCCTAGTAGGCAATGCCTCTTACGACGACTACCACTGCAAAGTGAGCAATTGTGCTCTTTGCTCAGTTTGGACCTCACCTCGACATCCTGCTTACGCTAGAGAGGAGGCGATTGTGAGCTCCCGGAAAGAACGCTGAGCAGAGTGTTCACCTCAACGCAGGTGGCTTTCCGTAACCGAATCAAAGTTGCGCAGCACACGAGACTGGTTAGGACTGCCTTCGGTAGCGTTTGGCAAGCTGTGGCAACGTAGGTTTCCAAGGAAGAGGACAGCGTGTCGCCTTGGACTCTGCACGCCAGGAAATGTTAACAAGGGCCTACACGGATGCCTGTTTCTCAGCAGGCCGGGAGGAGACGTGTGGTCTCGAGTGCAGTTGCATGGCAAACAGTGCGGAGGCCAGAGTTCTGTGAGAGCCGACAGCTCTCCATTTAAGCCCGAAGACGGTGGAGAACTCACGAAAACCGCGGCAGGCAAGACCTGTCCGGCGGCCATTTCGCCACTACACTGAGGCCAAGCGTCGCCTTGTGGTTTCCCAGGACGAACGTGGGCTGCAGGATTAGCTCTCCTCCAGAGTTGCAAGAGCCCTGCTTCTCAGGCTAAAATACTCTTCCTACCCGGGCGTAGGGGCAGAGGACAGATGCTGGGCAATAGCAGGGTCTTGCAAGCAGCCCCTGAGAAACCGGGATCCAAGCTTCCAAAGGGAAACGCCTGCTTCTGTATGCAGGGTCACCTAGCTCTGTTAGCAGCAAACCTAAGTCCCTGCAGTATTGGCGCTGCAAAGGTTGACCATCGCCAAACAATGGGAACTTCGCTGAATAAATTGTCCTTTCAAGGCCTCTAAGTGTGGCTGGTTCCTTAACACAGGGAAGGCCTCAGCCAGGCGTAGTTGGCAATTCCTCTTACGACGACTACCAGTGTAATGTGAGGAATTGTGCTCTTTGCTCAGGTTGGTCCTCACTACGACTTCCTGCTTAACCTAGAGAGGCGGCAAGTGTGAGCTCCCGGAAAGAACGCTGAGCAGACTGTTCACCTCAATGCAGGTGGCTTTTCCTCACTGAATGCAAGTGGCCCAGCACATGAGACGGGCTCGGACTGCCTTCGTGAGCGTTGGCAAGCTGGGGCAACGTAGGTTTCCAAGGAAGAGGACAGCGTGTCGCCTTGGAGTCTACATGCCAAGAAGTGTTACAAAGGGCCTGCACGGCGGCCTGTTTCTCAGCAGGCCGGGAGGAGACGTGTGGTCTTGCGTTCAGCTGCATGGCAAACAGTGCGGAGGCCAGAGTTCTGTGAGAGCCGACAGCTCTCCTCGCTCTCCATTTAAGCCCGAAGACGGTGGAGAACTCACGGAAACCGCGGCAGGCAAGACCTGTCCGGCGGCCATTTCGCCACTACACTGAGGCCAAGCCTCGCCTTGCGGTTTCCCAGGACGAACGTGGGCTGCAGGATTAGCTCTCCTCCAGAGTTGCAAGAGTCCTACTTCTCAGGCTAAAATACTCGCTTCCTACCCAGGCGTAGGGGCAGAGGATAGATGCTGGGCAATAGCAGGGTCTTGCAAGCAGCCCCTGAGAAACCGGGATCCAAGCTTCCAAAGGGAAAAGCCTGCTTCTGTATGCAGGGTCACCTAGCCTAGTTAGCAGCAAACCTAAGTCCCTGCTGTATTGGCCCTGCGAAGGGACACCGTCGCAAGACACTGGGAACTTCGCTGAATAAAGTTTCCTTTACAGGCGTCTAAGTGTGGCGACTTCCCTAACAGAACGAAGACCTTAACAAGGCCTAGTAGGCAATGCCTCTTACGACGACTACCACTGCAAAGTGAGCAATTGTGCTCTTTGCTCAGTTTGGACCTCACCTCGACATCCTGCTTAACCTAGAGAGGGGGCGATTGTGAGCTCCCGGAAAGAACGCTGAGCAGAGTGTTCACCTCAACGCAGGTGGCTTTCCGTAACCGAATCAAAGTTGCGCAGCACACGAGACTGGTTAGGACTGCCTTCGGTAGCGTTTGGCAAGCTGTAGCAACGTGGGTTTCCAAGGAAGAGGACAGCGTGTCGCCTTGGACTCTGCACGCCAGGAAATGTTAAGAAGGGCCTACACGGATGCCTGTTTCTCAGCAGGCCGGGAGGAGACGTGTGGTCTCGAGTGCAGTTGCATGGCAAACAGTGCGGAGGCCAGAGTTCTGTGAGAGCCGACAGCTCTCCTCGCTCTCCATTTAAGCCCGAAGACGGTGGAGAACTCACGGAAACCGCGGCAGGCAAGACCTGTCCGGCGGCCATTTCGCCACTACACTGAGGCCAAGGGTCACCTTGCGGTTTCCCAGGACGAACGTGGGCTGCAGGATTAGCTCTCCTCCAGAATTGCAAGAGCCCTGCTTCTCAGGCTAAAATACTCGCTTCCTACCCAGGCGTAGGGGCAGAGGACAGATGCTGGACAATAGCAGGGTCTTGCAAGCAGCCCCTGAGAAACCGGGATCCAAGCTTCCAAAGGGAAAAGCCTGTTTCTGTATGCAGGGTCACCTAGCCTAGTTAGCAGCAAACCTAAGTCCCTGCTGTATTGGCCCTGCGAAGGGACACCATCGCAAGACACTGGGAACTTCGCTGAATAAAGTTTCCTTTACAGGCGTCTAAGTGTGGCGACTTCCCTAACAGAACGAAGACCTTAGCAAGGCCTAGTAGGCAATGCCTCTTACGACGACTACCACTGCAAAGTGAGCAATTGTGCTCTTTGCTCAGTTTGGACCTCACCTCGACATCCTGCTTAACCTAGAGAGGGGGCGATTGTGAGCTCCCGGAAAGAACGCTGAGCAGAGTGTTCACCTCAACGCAGGTGGCTTTTCGTAACCGAATCAAAGTTGCGCAGCACACGAGACTGGTTAGGACTGCCTTCGGTAGCGTTTGGCAAGCTGTGGCAACGTAGGTTTCCAAGGAAGAGGACAGCGTGTCGCCTTGGTGTTTACATGCCAAGAAGTGTTACGAAGGGCCTGCACGGCGGCCTGTTTCTCAGCAGGCCGGGAGGAGACGTGTGGTCTCGAGTGCAGTTGCATGGCAAACAGTGCGGAGGCCAGAGTTCTGTGAGAGCCGACAGCTCTCCATTTAAGCCCGAAGACGGTGGAGAACTCACGAAAACCGCGGCAGGCAAGACCTGTCCGGCGGCCATTTCGCCACTACACTGAGGCCAAGCGTCGCCTTGTTGTTTCCCAGGACGAACGTGGGCTGCAGGATTAGCTCTCCTCCAGAGTTGCAAGAGCCCTGCTTCTCAGGCTAAAATACTCCTTCCTACCCGGGCGTAGGGGCAGAGGACAGATGCTGGGCAATAGCAGGGTCTTGCAAGCAGCCCCTGAGAAACCGGGATCCAAGCTTCCAAAGGGAAACGCCTGCTTCTGTATGCAGGGTCACCTAGCCCTGTTAGCAGCAAACCTAAGTCCCTGCAGTATTGGCGCTGCAAAGGTTGACCATCGCCAAACAATGGGAACTTCGCTGAATAAATTGTCCTTTCAAGGCCTCTAAGTGTGGCTGGTTCCTTAACACAGGGAAGGCCTCAGCCAGGCGTAGTTGGCAATTCCTCTTACGACGACTACCAGTGTAACGTGAGGAATTGTGCTCTTTGCTCAGGTTGGTCCTCACTACGACTTCCTGCTTAACCTAGAGAGGCGGCAAGTGTGAGCTCCCGGAAAGAACGCTGAGCAGACTGTTCACCTCAATGCAGGTGGCTTTTCCTCACTGAATGCAAGTGGCCCAGCACATGAGACGGGCTCGGACTGCCTTCGTGAGCGTTGGCAAGCTGGGGCAACGTAGGTTTCCAAGGAAGAGGACAGCGTGTCGCCTTGGAGTCTACATGCCAAGAAGTGTTACAAAGGGCCTGCACGGCGGCCTGTTTCTCAGCAGGCCGGGAGGAGACGTGTGGTCTTGCGTTCAGCTGCATGGCAAACAGTGCGGAGGCCAGAGTTCTGTGAGAGCCGACAGCTCTCCTCGCTCTCCATTTAAGCCCGAAGACGGTGGAGAACTCACGGAAACCGCGGCAGGCAAGACCTGTCCGGCGGCCATTTCGCCACTACACTGAGGCCAAGGGTCGCCTTGCGGTTTGCCAGGACGAACGTGGGCTGCAGGATTAGCTCTCCTCCAGAGTTGCAAGAGCCCTGCTTCTCAGGCTAAAATACTCGCTTCCTACACAGGCGTAGGGGCAGAGGACAGATGCTGGGCAATAGCAGGGTCTTGCAAGCAGCCCCTGAGAAACCGGGATCCCAGCTTCCAAAGGGAAAAGCCTGCTTCTGTATGCAGGGTCACCTAGCCTAGTTAGCAGCAAACCTAAGTCCCTGCTGTATTGGCCCTGCGAAGGGACACCGTCGCAAGACACTGGGAACTTCGCTGAATAAAGTTTCCTTTACAGGCGTCTAAGTGTGGCGACTTCCCTAACAGAACGAAGACCTTAGCAAGGCCTAGTAGGCAATGCCTCTTACGACGACTACCACTGCAAAGTGAGCAACTGTGCTCTTTGCTCAGTTTGGACCTCACCTCGACATCCTGCTTAAGCTAGAGAGGGGGCGATTGTGAGCTCCCGGAAAGAACGCTGAGCAGAGTGTTCACCTCAACGCAGGTGGCTTTCCGTAACCGAAACAAAGTTGCGCAGCACACGAGACTGGTTAGGACTGCCTTCAGTAGCGTTTGGCAAGCTGTGGCAACGTAGGTTTCCAAGGAAGAGGACAGCGTGTCGCCTTGGACTCTGCACGCCAGGAAATGTTAACAAGGGCCTACACGGATGCCTGTTTCTCAGCAGGCCGGGAGGAGACGTGTGGTCTCGAGTGCAGTTGCATGGCAAACAGTGCGGAGGCCAGAGTTCTGTGAGAGCCGACAGCTCTCCATTTAAGCCCGAAGACGGTGGAGAACTCACGGAAACCGCAGCAGGCAAGACCTGTCCGGCGGCCATTTCGCCACTACACTGAGGCCAGGGGTCGCCTTGCGGTTTCCCAGGACGAACATGGGCTGCAGGATAAGCTCTCCTCCAGAGTTGCAAGAGCCCTGCTTCTCAGGCTAAAATACTCCTTCCTACGCGGGCGTAGGGGCAGAGGACAGATGCTGGGCAATAGCAGGGTCTTGCAAGCAGCCCCTGAGAAACCGGGATCCAAGCTTCCAAAGGGAAACGCCTGCTTCTGTATGCAGGGTCACCTAGCCCTGTTAGCAGCAAACCTAAGTCCCTGCAGTATTGGCGCTGCAAAGGTTGACCATCGCCAAACAATGGGAACTTCGCTGAATAAATTGTCCTTTCAAGGCCTCTAAGTGTGGCTGGTTCCTTAACACAGGGAAGGCCTCAGCCAGGCGTAGTTGGCAATTCCTCTTACGACGACTACCAGTGTAACGTGAGGAATTGTGCTCTTTGCTCAGGTTGGTCCTCACTACGACTTCCTGCTTAACCTAGAGAGGCGGCAAGTGTGAGCTCCCGGAAAGAACGCTGAGCAGACTGTTCACCTCAATGCAGGTGGCTTTTCCTCACTGAATGCAAGTGGCCCAGCACATGAGACGGGCTCGGACTGCCTTCGTGAGCGTTGGCAAGCTGGGGCAACGTAGGTTTCCAAGGAAGAGGACAGCGTGTCGCCTTGGAGTCTACATGCCAAGAAGTGTTACAAAGGGCCTGCACGGCGGCCTGTTTCTCAGCAGGCCGGGAGGAGACGTGTGGTCTTGCGTTCAGCTGCATGGCAAACAGTGCGGAGGCCAGAGTTCTGTGAGAGCCGACAGCTCTCCTCGCTCTCCATTTAAGCCCGAAGACGGTGGAGAACTCACGGAAACCGCGGCAGGCAAGACCTGTCCGGCGGCCATTTCGCCACTACACTGAGGCCAAGCCTCACCTTGCGGTTTCCCAGGACGAACGTGGGCTGCAGGATTAGCTCTCCTCCAGAGTTGCAAGAGCCCTGCTTCTCAGGCTAAAATACTCGCTTCCTACACAGGCGTAGGGGCAGAGGACAGATGCTGGGCAATAGCAGGGTCTTGCAAGCAGCCCCTGAGAAACCGGGATCCAAGCTTCCAAAGGGAAAAGCCTGCTTCTGTATGCAGGGTCACCTAGCCTAGTTAGCAGCAAACCTAAGTCCCTGCTGTATTGGCCCTGCGAAGGGACACCGTCGCAAGACACTGGGAACTTCGCTGAATAAAGTTTCCTTTACAGGCGTCTAAGTGTGGCGACTTCCCTAACAGAACGAAGACCTTAGCAAGGCCTAGTAGGCAATGCCTCTTACGACGACTACCACTGCAAAGTGAGCAATTGTGCTCTTTGCTCAGTTTGGACCTCACCTCGACATCCTGCTTAACGTAGAGAGGGGGCGATTGTGAGCTCCCGGAAAGAACGCTGAGCAGAGTGTTCACCTCAACGCAGGTGGCTTTCCGTAACCGAATCAAAGTTGCGCAGCACACGAGACTGGTTAGGACTGCCTTCGGTAGCGTTTGGCAAGCTGTAGCAACGTAGGTTTCCAAGGAAGAGGACAGCGTGTCGCCTTGGACTCTGCACGCCAGAAAATGTTAACAAGGGCCTACACGGATGCCTGTTTCTCAGCAGGCCGGGAGGAGACGTGTGGTCTCGAGTGCAGTTGCATGGCAAACAGTGCGGAGGCCAGAGTTCTGTGAGAGCCGACAGCTCTCCTCGCTCTCCATTTAAGCCCGAAGACGGTGGAGAACTCACGGAAACCGCGGCAGGAAAGACCTGTCCGGCGGCCATTTCGCCACTACACTGAGGCCAAGGGTCGCCTTGCGGTTTCCCAGGACGAACGTGGGCTGCAGGATTAGCTCTCCTCCAGAGTTGCAAGAGCCCTGCTTCTCAGGCTAAAATACTCGCTTCCTACACAGGCGTAGGGGCAGAGGACAGATGCTGGGCAATAGCAGGGTCTTGCAAGCAGCCCCTGAGAAACCGGGATCCAAGCTTCCAAAGGCAAAAGCCTGCTTCTGTATGCAGGGTCACCTAGCCTAGTTAGCAGCAAACCTAAGTCCCTGCTGTATTGGCCCTGCGAAGGGACACCGTCGCAAGACACTGGGAACTTCGCTGAATAAAGTTTCCTTTACAGGCGTCTAAGTGTGGCGACTTCCCTAACAGAACGAAGACCTTAGCAAGGCCTAGTAGGCAATGCCTCTTACGACGACTACCACTGCAAAGTGAGCAATTGTGCTCTTTGCTCAGTTTGGACCTCACCTCGACATCCTGCTTAAGCTAGAGAGGAGGCGATTGTGAGCTCCCGGAAAGAACGCTGAGCAGACTGTTCACCTCAACGCAGGTGGCTTTCCGTAACCGAATCAAAGTTGCGGAGCACACGAGACTGGTTAGGACTGCCTTCGGTAGCGTTTGGCAAGCTGTGGCAACGTAGGTTTCCAAGGAAGAGGACAGCGTGTCGCCTTGGACTCTGCACGCCAGGAAATGTTAACAAGGGCCTACACGGATGCCTGTTTCTCAGCAGGCCGGGAGGAGACGTGTGGTCTCGAGTGCAGTTGCATGGCAAACAGTGCGGAGGCCAGAGTTCTGTGAGAGCCGACAGCTCTCCATTTAAGCCCGAAGACGGTGGAGAACTCACGAAAACCGCGGCAGGCAAGACCTGTCCGGCGGCCATTTCGCCACTACACTGAGGCCAAGCGTCGCCTTGTGGTTTCCCAGGACGAACGTGGGCTGCAGGATTAGCTCTCCTCCAGAGTTGCAAGAGCCCTGCTTCTCAGGCTAAAATACTCTTCCTACCCGGGCGTAGGGGCAGAGGACAGATGCTGGGCAATAGCAGGGTCTTGCAAGCAGCCCCTGAGAAACCGGGATCCAAGCTTCCAAAGGGAAACGCCTGCTTCTGTATGCAGGGTCACCTAGCCCTGTTAGCAGCAAACCTAAGTCCCTGCAGTATTGGCGCTGCAAAGGTTGACCATCGCCAAACAATGGGAACTTCGCTGAATAAATTGTCCTTTCAAGGCCTCTAAGTGTGGCTGGTTCCTTAACACAGGGAAGGCCTCAGCCAGGCGTAGTTGGCAATTCCTCTTACGACGACTACCAGTGTAACGTGAGGAATTGTGCTCTTTGCTCAGGTTGGTCCTCACTACGACTTCCTGCTTAACCTAGAGAGGCGGCAAGTGTGAGCTCCCGGAAAGAACGCTGAGCAGACTGTTCACCTCAATGCAGGTGGCTTTTCCTCACTGAATGCAAGTGGCCCAGCACATGAGACGGGCTCGGACTGCCTTCGTGAGCGTTGGCAAGCTGGGGCAACGTAGGTTTCCAAGGAAGAGGACAGCGTGTCGCCTTGGAGTCTACATGCCAAGAAGTGTTACAAAGGGCCTGCACGGCGGCCTGTTTCTCAGCAGGCCGGGAGGAGACGTGTGGTCTTGCGTTCAGCTGCATGGCAAACAGTGCGGAGGCCAGAGTTCTGTGAGAGCCGACAGCTCTCCTCGCTCTCCATTTAAGCCCGAAGACGGTGGAGAACTCACGGAAACCGCGGCAGGCAAGACCTGTCCGGCGGCCATTTCGCCACTACACTGAGGCCAAGGGTCGCCTTGCGGTTTCCCAGGACGAACGTGGGCTGCAGGATTAGCTCTCCTCCAGAGTTGCAAGAGCCCTGCTTCTCAGGCTAAAATACTCGCTTCCTACACAGGCGTAGGGGCAGAGGACAGATGCTGGGCAATAGCAGGGTCTTGCAAGCAGCCCCTGAGAAACCGGGATCCCAGCTTCCAAAGGGAAAAACCTGCTTCTGTATGCAGGGTCACCTAGCCTAGTTAGCAGCAAACCTAAGTCCCTGCTGTATTGGCCCTGCGAAGGGACACCGTCGCAAGACACTGGGAACTTCGCTGAATAAAGTTTCCTTTACAGGCGTCTAAGTGTGGCGACTTCCCTAACAGAACGAAGACCTTAGCAAGGCCTAGTAGGCAATGCCTCTTACGACGACTACCACTGCAAAGTGAGCAATTGTGCTCTTTGCTCAGTTTGGACCTCACCTCGACATCCTGCTTAAGCTAGAGAGGAGGCGATTGTGAGCTCCTGGAAAGAACGCTGAGCAGACTGTTCACCTCAACGCAGGTGGCTTTCCGTAACCGAATCAAAGTTGCGCAGCACACGAGACTGGTTAGGACTGCCTTCGGTAGCGTTTGGCAAGCTGTGGCAACGTAGGTTTCCAAGGAAGAGGACAGCGTGTCGCCTTGGACTCTGCACGCCAGGAAATGTTAACAAGGGCCTACACGGATGCCTGTTTCTCAGCAGGCCGGGAGGAGACGTGTGGTCTCGAGTGCAGTTGCATGGCAAACAGTGCGGAGGCCAGAGTTCTGTGAGAGCCGACAGCTCTCCATTTAAGCCCGAAGACGGTGGAGAACTCACGAAAACCGCGGCAGGCAAGACCTGTCCGGCGGCCATTTCGCCACTACACTGAGGCCAAGCGTCGCCTTGCGGTTTCCCAGGACGAACGTGGGCTGCAGGATTAGCTCTCCTCCAGAGTTGCAAGAGCCCTGCTTCTCAGGCTAAAATACTCCTTCCTACCCGGGCGTAGGGGCAGAGGACAGATGCTGGGCAATAGCAGGGTCTTGCAAGCAGCCCCTGAGAAACCGGGATCCAAGCTTCCAAAGGGAAACGCCTGCTTCTGTTTGCAGGGTCACCTAGCCCTGTTAGCAGCAAACCTAAGTCCCTGCAGTATTGGCGCTGCAAAGGTTGACCATCGCCAAACAATGGGAACTTCGCTGAATAAATTGTCCTCTCAAGGCCTCTAAGTGTGGCTGGTTCCTTAACACAGGGAAGGCCTCAGCCAGGCGTAGTTGGCAATTCCTCTTACGACGACTACCAGTGTAACGTGAGGAATTGTGCTCTTTGCTCAGGTTGGTCCTCACTACGACTTCCTGCTTAACCTAGAGAGGCGGCAAGTGTGAGCTCCCGGAAAAAACGCTGAGCAGACTGTTCACCTCAATGCAGGTGGCTTTTCCTCACTGAATGCAAGTGGCCCAGCACATGAGACGGGCTCGGACTGCCTTCGTGAGCGTTGGCAAGCTGGGGCAATGTAGGTTTCCAAGGAAGAGGACAGCGTGTCGCCTTGGAGTCCACATGCCAAGAAGTGTTACAAAGGGCCTGCACGGCGGCCTGTTTCTCAGCAGGCCGGGAGGAGACGTGTGGTCTTGCGTTCAGCTGCATGGCAAACAGTGCGGAGGCCAGAGTTCTGTGAGAGCCGACAGCTCTCCTCGCTCTCCATTTAAGCCCGAAGACGGTGGAGAACTCACGGAAACCGCGGCAGGCAAGACCTGTCCGGCGGCCATTTCGCCACTACACTGAGGCCAAGCCTCGCCTTGCGGTTTCCCAGGACGAACGTGGCCTGCAGGATTAGCTCTCCTCCAGAGTTGCAAGAGCCCTGCTTCTCAGGCTAAAATACTCGCTTCCTACCCAGGCGTAGGGGCAGAGGATAGATGCTGGGCAATAGCAGGGTCTTGCAAGCAGCCCCTGAGAAACCGGGATCCAAGCTTCCAAAGGGAAAAGCCTGCTTCTGTGTGCAGGGTCACCTAGCCTAGTTAGCAGCAAACCTAACTCCCTGCTGTATTGGCCCTGCGAAGGGACACCGTCGCAAGACACTGGGAACTTCGCTGAATAAAGTTTCCTTTACAGGCGTCTAAGTGTGGCGACTTCCCTAACAGAACGAAGACCTTAGCAAGGCCTAGTAGGCAATGCCTCTTACGACGACTACCACTGCAAAGTGAGCAATTGTGCTCTTTGCTCAGTTTGGACCTCACCTCGACATCCTGCTTAACCTAGAGAGGGGGCGATTGTGAGCTCCCGGAAAGAACGCTGAGCAGAGTGTTCACCTCAACGCAGGTGGCTTTCCGTAACCGAATCAAAGTTGCGCAGCACACGAGACTGGTTAGGACTGCCTTCGGTAGCGTTTGGCAAGCTGTAGCAACGTGGGTTTCCAAGGAAGAGGACAGCGTGTCGCCTTGGACTCTGCACGCCAGGAAATGTTAACAAGGGCCTACACGGATGCCTGTTTCTCAGCAGGCCGGGAGGAGACGTGTGGTCTCGAGTGCAGTTGCATGGCAAACAGTGCGGAGGCCAGAGTTCTGTGAGAGCCGACAGCTCTCCTCGCTCTCCATTTAAGCCCGAAGACGGTGGAGAACTCACGGAAACCGCGGCAGGCAAGACCTGTCCGGCGGCCATTTCGCCACTACACTGAGGCCAAGGGTCACCTTGCGGTTTCCCAGGACGAACGTGGGCTGCAGGATTAGCTCTCCTCCAGAATTGCAAGAGCCCTGCTTCTCAGGCTAAAATACTCGCTTCCTACCCAGGCGTAGGGGCAGAGGACAGATGCTGGACAATAGCAGGGTCTTGCAAGCAGCCCCTGAGAAACCGGGATCCAAGCTTCCAAAGGGAAAAGCCTGTTTCTGTATGCAGGGTCACCTAGCCTAGTTAGCAGCAAACCTAAGTCCCTGCTGTATTGGCCCTGCGAAGGGACACCGTCGCAAGACACTGGGAACTTCGCTGAATAAAGTTTCCTTTACAGGCGTCTAAGTGTGGCGACTTCCCTAACAGAACGAAGACCTTAGCAAGGCCTAGTAGGCAATGCCTCTTACGACGACTACCACTGCAAAGTGAGCAATTGTGCTCTTTGCTCAGTTTGGACCTCACCTCGACATCCTGCTTAAGCTAGAGAGGGGGCGATTGTGAGCTCCCGGAAAGAACGCTGAGCAGAGTGTTCACCTCAACGCAGGTGGCTTTTCGTAACCGAATCAAAGTTGCGCAGCACACGAGACTGGTTAGGACTGCCTTCGGTAGCGTTTGGCAAGCTGTGGCAACGTAGGTTTCCAAGGAAGAGGACAGCGTGTCGCCTTGGACTCTGCACGCCAGGAAATGTTAACAAGGGCCTACACGGATGCCTGTTTCTCAGCAGGCCGGGAGGAGACGTGTGGTCTCGAGTGCAGTTGCATGGCAAGCAGTGCGGAGGCCAGAGTTCTGTGAAAGCCGACAGCTCTCCATTTAAGCCCGAAGACGGTGGAGAACTCACGGAAACCGCGGCAGGCAAGACCTGTCCGGCGGCCATTTCGCCACTACACTGAGGCCAGGGGTCGCCTTGCGGTTTCCCAGGACGAACGTGGGCTGCAGGATAAGCTCTCCTCCAGAGTTGCAAGAGCCCTGCTTCTCAGGCTAAAATACTCTTCCTACCCGGGCGTAGGGGCAGAGGACAGATGCTGGGCAATAGCAGGGTCTTGCAAGCAGCCCCTGAGAAACCGGGATCCAAGCTTCCAAAGGGAAACGCCTGCTTCTGTATGCAGGGTCACCTAGCTCTGTTAGCAGCAAACCTAAGTCCCTGCAGTATTGGCGCTGCAAAGGCTGACCATCGCCAAACAATGGGAACTTCGCTGAATAAATTGTCCTTTCAAGGCCTCTAAGTGTGGCTGGTTCCTTAACACAGGGAAGGCCTCAGCCAGGCGTAGTTGGCAATTCCTCTTACGACGACTACCAGTGTAACGTGAGGAATTGTGCTCTTTGCTCAGGTTGGTCCTCACTACGACTTCCTGCTTAACCTAGAGAGGCGGCAAGTGTGAGCTCCCGGAAAGAACGCTGAGCAGACTGTTCACCTCAATGCAGGTGGCTTTTCCTCACTGAATGCAAGTGGCCCAGCACATGAGACGGGCTCGGACTGCCTTCGTGAGCGTTGGCAAGCTGGGGCAACGTAGGTTTCCAAGGAAGAGGACAGCGTGTCGCCTTGGAGTCTACATGCCAAGAAGTGTTACAAAGGGCCTGCACGGCGGCCTGTTTCTCAGCAGGCCGGGAGGAGACGTGTGGTCTTGCGTTCAGCTGCATGGCAAACAGTGCGGAGGCCAGAGTTCTGTGAGAGCCGACAGCTCTCCTCGCTCTCCATTTAAGCCCGAAGACGGTGGAGAACTCACGGAAACCGCGGCAGGCAAGACGTGTCTGGCGGCCATTTCGCCACTACACTGAGGCCAAGCCTCACCTTGCGGTTTCCCAGGACGAACGTGGGCTGCAGGATTAGCTCTCCTCCAGAGTTGCAAGAGCCCTGCTTCTCAGGCTAAAATACTCGCTTCCTACACAGGCGTAGGGGCAGAGGACAGATGCTGGGCAATAGCAGGGTCTTGCAAGCAGCCCCTGAGAAACCGGGATCCAAGCTTCCAAAGGGAAAAGCCTGCTTCTGTATGCAGGGTCACCTAGCCTAGTTAGCAGCAAACCTAAGTCCCTGCTGTATTGGCCCTGCGAAGGGACACCGTCGCAAGACACTGGGAACTTCGCTGAATAAAGTTTCCTTTACAGGCGTCTAAGTGTGGCGACTTCCCTAACAGAACGAAGACCTTAGCAAGGCCTAGTAGGCAATGCCTCTTACGACGACTACCACTGCAAAGTGAGCAATTGTGCTCTTTGCTCAGTTTGGACCTCACCTCGACATCCTGCTTAACGTAGAGAGGGGGCGATTGTGAGCTCCCGGAAAGAACGCTGAGCAGAGTGTTCACCTCAACGCAGGTGGCTTTCCGTAACCGAATCAAAGTTGCGCAGCACACGAGACTGGTTAGGACTGCCTTCGGTAGCGTTTGGCAAGCTGTAGCAACGTAGGTTTCCAAGGAAGAGGACAGCGTGTCGCCTTGGACTCTGCACGCCAGGAAATGTTAACAAGGGCCTACACGGATGCCTGTTTCTCAGCAGGCCGGGAGGAGACGTGTGGTCTCGAGTGCAGTTGCATGGCAAACAGTGCGGAGGCCAGAGTTCTGTGAGAGCCGACAGCTCTCCTCGCTCTCCATTTAAGCCCGAAGACGGTGGAGAACTCACGGAAACCGCGGCAGGCAAGACCTGTCCGGCGGCCATTTCGCCACTACACTGAGGCCAAGGGTCGCCTTGCGGTTTCCCAGGACGAACGTGGGCTGCAGGATTAGCTCTCCTCCAGAGTTGCAAGAGCCCTGCTTCTCAGGCTAAAATACTCGCTTCCTACACAGGCGTAGGGGCAGAGGACAGATGCTGGGCAATAGCAGGGTCTTGCAAGCAGCCCCTGAGAAACCGGGATCCAAGCTTCCAAAGGCAAAAGCCTGCTTCTGTATGCAGGGTCACCTAGCCTAGTTAGCAGCAAACCTAAGTCCCTGCTGTATTGGCCCTGCGAAGGGACACCGTCGCAAGACACTGGGAACTTCGCTGAATAAAGTTTCCTTTACAGGCGTCTAAGTGTGGCGACTTCCCTAACAGAACGAAGACCTTAGCAAGGCCTAGTAGGCAATGCCTCTTACGACGACTACCACTGCAAAGTGAGCAATTGTGCTCTTTGCTCAGTTTGGACCTCACCTCGACATCCTGCTTAAGCTAGAGAGGAGGCGATTGTGAGCTCCCGGAAAGAACGCTGAGCAGAGTGTTCACCTCAACGCAGGTGGCTTTCCATAACCGAATCAAAGTTGCGCAGCACACGAGACTGGTTAGGACTGCCTTCGGTAGCGTTTGGCAAGCTGTGGCAACGTAGGTTTCCAAGGAAGAGGACAGCGTGTCGCCTTGGACTCTGCACGCCAGGAAATGTTAACAAGGGCCTACACGGATGCCTGTTTCTCAGCAGGCCGGGAGGAGACGTGTGGTCTCGAGTGCAGTTGCATGGCAAACAGTGCGGAGGCCAGAGTTCTGTGAGAGCCGACAGCTCTCCATTTAAGCCCGAAGACGGTGGAGAACTCACGAAAACCGCGGCAGGCAAGACCTGTCCGGCGGCCATTTCGCCACTACACTGAGGCCAAGCGTCGCCTTGTGGTTTCCCAGGACGAACGTGGGCTGCAGGATTAGCTCTCCTCCAGAGTTGCAAGAGCCCTGCTTCTCAGGCTAAAATACTCTTCCTACCCGGGCGTAGGGGCAGAGGACAGATGCTGGGCAATAGCAGGGTCTTGCAAGCAGCCCCTGAGAAACCGGGATCCAAGCTTCCAAAGGGAAACGCCTGCTTCTGTATGCAGGGTCACCTAGCCCTGTTAGCAGCAAACCTAAGTCCCTGCAGTATTGGCGCTGCAAAGGTTGACCATCGCCAAACAATGGGAACTTCGCTGAATAAATTGTCCTTTCAAGGCCTCTAAGTGTGGCTGGTTCCTTAACACAGGGAAGGCCTCAGCCAGGCGTAGTTGGCAATTCCTCTTACGACGACTACCAGTGTAACGTGAGGAATTGTGCTCTTTGCTCAGGTTGGTCCTCACTACGACTTCCTGCTTAACCTAGAGAGGCGGCAAGTGTGAGCTCCCGGAAAGAACGCTGAGCAGACTGTTCACCTCAATGCAGGTGGCTTTTCCTCACTGAATGCAAGTGGCCCAGCACATGAGACGGGCTCGGACTGCCTTCGAGAGCGTTGGCAAGCTGGGGCAACGTAGGTTTCCAAGGAAGAGGACAGCGTGTCGCCTTGGAGTCTACATGCCAAGAAGTGTTACAAAGGGCCTGCACGGCGGCCTGTTTCTCAGCAGGCCGGGAGGAGACGTGTGGTCTTGCGTTCAGCTGCATGGCAAACAGTGCGGAGGCCAGAGTTCTGTGAGAGCCGACAGCTCTCCTCGCTCTCCATTTAAGCCCGAAGACGGTGGAGAACTCACGGAAACCGCGGCAGGCAAGACCTGTCCGGCGGCCATTTCGCCACTACACTGAGGCCAAGCCTCGCCTTGCGGTTTCCCAGGACGAACGTGGGCTGCAGGATTAGCTCTCCTCCAGAGTTGCAAGAGCCCTGCTTCTCAGGCTAAAATACTCGCTTCCTACACAGGCGTAGGGGCAGAGGACAGATGCTGGGCAATAGCAGGGTCTTGCAAGCAGCCCCTGAGAAACCGGGATCCAAGCTTCCAAAGGGAAAAGCCTGCTTCTGTATGCAGGGTCACCTAGCCTAGTTAGCAGCAAACCTAAGTCCCTGCTGTATTGGCCCTGCGAAGGGACACCGTCGCAAGACACTGGGAACTTCGCTGAATAAAGTTTCCTTTACAGGCGTCTAAGTGTGGCGACTTCCCTAACAGAACGAAGACCTTAGCAAGGCCTAGTAGGCAATGCCTCTTACGACGACTACCACTGCAAAGTGAGCAATTGTGCTCTTTGCTCAGTTTGGACCTCACCTCGACATCCTGCTTAACGTAGAGAGGGGGCGATTGTGAGCTCCCGGAAAGAACGCTGAGCAGAGTGTTCACCTCAACGCAGGTGGCTTTCCGTAACCGAATCAAAGTTGCGCAGCACACGAGACTGGTTAGGACTGCCTTCGGTAGCGTTTGGCAAGCTGTAGCAACGTAGGTTTCCAAGGAAGAGGACAGCGTGTCGCCTTGGACTCTGCACGCCAGGAAATGTTAACAAGGGCCTACACGGATGCCTGTTTCTCAGCAGGCCGGGAGGAGACGTGTGGTCTCGAGTGCAGTTGCATGGCAAACAGTGCGGAGGCCAGAGTTCTGTGAGAGCCGACAGCTCTCCTCGCTCTCCATTTAAGCCCGAAGACGGTGGAGAACTCACGGAAACCGCGGCAGGAAAGACCTGTCCGGCGGCCATTTCGCCACTACACTGAGGCCAAGGGTCGCCTTGCGGTTTCCCAGGACGAACGTGGGCTGCAGGATTAGCTCTCCTCCAGAGTTGCAAGAGCCCTGCTTCTCAGGCTAAAATACTCGCTTCCTACACAGGCGTAGGGGCAGAGGACAGATGCTGGGCAATAGCAGGGTCTTGCAAGCAGCCCCTGAGAAACCGGGATCCAAGCTTCCAAAGGCAAAAGCCTGCTTCTGTATGCAGGGTCACCTAGCCTAGTTAGCAGCAAACCTAAGTCCCTGCTGTATTGGCCCTGCGAAGGGACACCGTCGCAAGACACTGGGAACTTCGCTGAATAAAGTTTCCTTTACAGGCGTCTAAGTGTGGCGACTTCCCTAACAGAACGAAGACCTTAGCAAGGCCTAGTAGGCAATGCCTCTTACGACGACTACCACTGCAAAGTGAGCAATTGTGCTCTTTGCTCAGTTTGGACCTCACCTCGACATCCTGCTTAAGCTAGAGAGGAGGCGATTGTGAGCTCCCGGAAAGAACGCTGAGCAGACTGTTCACCTCAACGCAGGTGGCTTTCCGTAACCGAATCAAAGTTGCGCAGCACACGAGACTGGTTAGGACTGCCTTCGGTAGCGTTTGGCAAGCTGTGGCAACGTAGGTTTCCAAGGAAGAGGACAGCGTGTCGCCTTGGACTCTGCACGCCAGGAAATGTTAACAAGGGCCTACACGGATGCCTGTTTCTCAGCAGGCCGGGAGGAGACGTGTGGTCTCGAGTGCAGTTGCATGGCAAACAGTGCGGAGGCCAGAGTTCTGTGAGAGCCGACAGCTCTCCATTTAAGCCCGAAGACGGTGGAGAACTCACGAAAACCGCGGCAGGCAAGACCTGTCCGGCGGCCATTTCGCCACTACACTGAGGCCAAGCGTCGCCTTGTGGTTTCCCAGGACGAACGTGGGCTGCAGGATTAGCTCTCCTCCAGAGTTTCAAGAGCCCTGCATCTCAGGCTAAAATACTCTTCCTACCCGGGCGTAGGGGCAGAGGACAGATGCTGGGCAATAGCAGGGTCTTGCAAGCAGCCCCTGAGAAACCGGGATCCAAGCTTCCAAAGGGAAACGCCTGCTTCTGTATGCAGGGTCACCTAGCCCTGTTAGCAGCAAACCTAAGTCCCTGCAGTATTGGCGCTGCAAAGGTTGACCATCGCCAAACAATGGGAACTTCGCTGAATAAATTGTCCTTTCAAGGCCTCTAAGTGTGGCTGGTTCCTTAACACAGGGAAGGCCTCAGCCAGGCGTAGTTGGCAATTCCTCTTACGACGACTACCAGTGTAACGTGAGGAATTGTGCTCTTTGCTCAGGTTGGTCCTCACTACGACTTCCTGCTTAACCTAGAGAGGCGGCAAGTGTGAGCTCCCGGAAAGAACGCTGAGCAGACTGTTCACCTCAATGCAGGTGGCTTTTCCTCACTGAATGCAAGTGGCCCAGCACATGAGACGGGCTCGGACTGCCTTCGAGAGCGTTGGCAAGCTGGGGCAACGTAGGTTTCCAAGGAAGAGGACAGCGTGTCGCCTTGGAGTCTACATGCCAAGAAGTGTTACAAAGGGCCTGCACGGCGGCCTGTTTCTCAGCAGGCCGGGAGGAGACGTGTGGTCTTGCGTTCAGCTGCATGGCAAACAGTGCGGAGGCCAGAGTTCTGTGAGAGCCGACAGCTCTCCTCGCTCTCCATTTAAGCCCGAAGACGGTGGAGAACTCACGGAAACCGCGGCAGGCAAGACCTGTCCGGCGGCCATTTCGCCACTACACTGAGGCCAAGCCTCGCCTTGCGGTTTCCCAGGACGAACGTGGGCTGCAGGATTAGCTCTCCTCCAGAGTTGCAAGAGCCCTGCTTCTCAGGCTAAAATACTCGCTTCCTACCCAGGCGTAGGGGCAGAGGATAGATGCTGGGCAATAGCAGGGTCTTGCAAGCAGCCCCTGAGAAACCGGGATCCAAGCTTCCAAAGGGAAAAGCCTGCTTCTGTATGCAGGGTCACCTAGCCTAGTTAGCAGCAAACCTAAGTCCCTGCTGTATTGGCCCTGCGAAGGGACACCGTCGCAAGACACTGGGAACTTCGCTGAATAAAGTTTCCTTTACAGGCGTCTAAGTGTGGCGACTTCCCTAACAGAACGAAGACCTTAGCAAGGCCTAGTAGGCAATGCCTCTTACGACGACTACCACTGCAAAGTGAGCAATTGTGCTCTTTGCTCAGTTTGGACCTCACCTCGACATCCTGCTTAACCTAGAGAGGGGGCGATTGTGAGCTCCCGGAAAGAACGCTGAGCAGAGTGTTCACCTCAACGCAGGTGGCTTTCCGTAACCGAATCAAAGTTGCGCAGCACACGAGACTGGTTAGGACTGCCTTCGGTAGCGTTTGGCAAGCTGTAGCAACGTGGGTTTCCAAGGAAGAGGACAGCGTGTCGCCTTGGACTCTGCACGCCAGGAAATGTTAACAAGGGCCTACACGGATGCCTGTTTCTCAGCAGGCCGGGAGGAGACGTGTGGTCTCGAGTGCAGTTGCATGGGAAACAGTGCGGAGGCCAGAGTTCTGTGAGAGCCAACAGCTCTCCTCGCTCTCCATTTAAGCCCGAAGACGGTGGAGAACTCACGGAAACCGCGGCAGGCAAGACCTGTCCGGCGGCCATTTCGCCACTACACTGAGGCCAAGGCTCACCTTGCGGTTTCCCAGGACGAACGTGGGCTGCAGGATTAGCTCTCCTCCAGAATTGCAAGAGCCCTGCTTCTCAGGCTAAAATACTCGCTTCCTACCCAGGCATAGGGGCAGAGGACAGATGCTGGGCAATAGCAGGGTCTTGCAAGCAGCCCCTGAGAAACCGGGATCCAAGCTTCCAAAGGGAAAAGCCTGTTTCTGTATGCAGGGTCACCTAGCCTAGTTAGCAGCAAACCTAAGTCCCTGCTGTATTGGCCCTGCGAAGGGACACCGTCGCAAGACACTGGGAACTTCGCTGAATAAAGTTTCCTTTACAGGCGTCTAAGTGTGGCGACTTCCCTAACAGAACGAAGACCTTAGCAAGGCCTAGTAGGCAATGCCTCTTACGACGACTACCACTACAAAGTGAGCAATTGTGCTCTTTGCTCAGTTTGGACCTCACCTCGACATCCTGCTTAACCTAGAGAGGGGGCGATTGTGAGCTCCCGGAAAGAACGCTGAGCAGAGTGTTCACCTCAATGCAGGTGGCTTTTCGTAACCGAATCAAAGTTGCGCAGCACACGAGACTGGTTAGGACTGCCTTCGGTAGCGTTTGGCAAGCTGTGGCAACGTAGGTTTCCAAGGAAGAGGACAGCGTGTCGCCTTGGTGTTTACATGCCAAGAAGTGTTACGAAGGGCCTGCACGGCGGCCTGTTTCTCAGCAGGCCGGGAGGAGACGTGTGGTCTCGAGTGCAGTTGCATGGCAAACAGTGCGGAGGCCAGAGTTCTGTGAGAGCCGACAGCTCTCCATTTAAGCCCGAAGACGGTGGAGAACTCACGAAAACCGCGGCAGGCAAGACCTGTCCGGCGGCCATTTCGCCACTACACTGAGGCCAAGCGTCGCCTTGTGGTTTCCCAGGACGAACGTGGGCTGCAGGATTAGCTCTCCTCCAGAGTTGCAAGAGCCCTGCTTCTCAGGCTAAAATACTCCTTCCTACCCGGGCGTAGGGGCAGAGGACAGATGCTGGGCAATAGCAGGGTCTTGCAAGCAGCCCCTGAGAAACCGGGATCCAAGCTTCCAAAGGGAAACGCCTGCTTCTGTATGCAGGGTCACCTAGCCCTGTTAGCAGCAAACCTAAGTCCCTGCAGTATTGGCGCTGCAAAGGTTGACCATCGCCAAACAATGGGAACTTCGCTGAATAAATTGTCCTTTCAAGGCCTCTAAGTGTGGCTGGTTCCTTAACACAGGGAAGGCCTCAGCCAGGCGTAGTTGGCAATTCCTCTTACGACGACTACCAGTGTAACGTGAGGAATTGTGCTCTTTGCTCAGGTTGGTCCTCACTACGACTTCCTGCTTAACCTAGAGAGGCGGCAAGTGTGAGCTCCCGGAAAGAACGCTGAGCAGACTGTTCACCTCAATGCAGGTGGCTTTTCCTCACTGAATGCAAGTGGCCCAGCACATGAGACGGGCTCGGACTGCCTTCGAGAGCGTTGGCAAGCTGGGGCAATGTAGGTTTCCAAGGAAGAGGACAGCGTGTCGCCTTGGAGTCTACATGCCAAGAAGTGTTACAAAGGGCCTGCACGGCGGCCTGTTTCTCAGCAGGCCGGGAGGAGACGTGTGGTCTTGCGTTCAGCTGCATGGCAAACAGTGCGGAGGCCAGAGTTCTGTGAGAGCCGACAGCTCTCCTCGCTCTCCATTTAAGCCCGAAGACGGTGGAGAACTCACGGAAACCGCGGCAGGCAAGACCTGTCCGGCGGCCATTTCGCCACTACACTGAGGCCAAGCCTCGCCTTGCGGTTTCCCAGGACGAACGTGGGCTGCAGGATTAGCTCTCCTCCAGAGTTGCAAGAGCCCTGCTTCTCAGGCTAAAATACTCGCTTCCTACCCAGGCGTAGGGGCAGAGGATAGATGCTGGGCAATAGCAGGGTCTTGCAAGCAGCCCCTGAGAAACCGGGATCCAAGCTTCCAAAGGGAAAAGCCTGCTTCTGTATGCAGGGTCACCTAGCCTAGTTAGCAGCAAACCTAAGTCCCTGCTGTATTGGCCCTGCGAAGGGACACCGTCGCAAGACACTGGGAACTTCGCTGAATAAAGTTTCCTTTACAGGCGTCTAAGTGTGGCGACTTCCCTAACAGAACGAAGACCTTAGCAAGGCCTAGTAGGCAATGCCTCTTACGACGACTACCACTGCAAAGTGAGCAATTGTGCTCTTTGCTCAGTTTGGACCTCACCTCGACATCCTGCTTAACCTAGAGAGGGGGCGATTGTGAGCTCCCGGAAAGAACGCTGAGCAGAGAGTTCACCTCAACGCAGGTGGCTTTCCGTAACCGAATCAAAGTTGCGCAGCACACGAGACTGGTTAGGACTGCCTTCGGTAGCGTTTGGCAAGCTGTAGCAACGTGGGTTTCCAAGGAAGAGGACAGCGTGTCGCCTTGGACTCTGCACGCCAGGAAATGTTAACAAGGGCCTACACGGATGCCTGTTTCTCAGCAGGCCGGGAGGAGACGTGTGGTCTCGAGTGCAGTTGCATGGCAAACAGTGCGGAGGCCAGAGTTCTGTGAGAGCCAACAGCTCTCCTCGCTCTCCATTTAAGCCCGAAGACGGTGGAGAACTCACGGAAACCGCGGCAGGCAAGACCTGTCCGGCGGCCATTTCGCCACTACACTGAGGCCAAGGCTCACCTTGCGGTTTCCCAGGACGAACGTGGGCTGCAGGATTAGCTCTCCTCCAGAATTGCAAGAGCCCTGCTTCTCAGGCTAAAATACTCGCTTCCTACCCAGGCATAGGGGCAGAGGACAGATGCTGGGCAATAGCAGGGTCTTGCAAGCAGCCCCTGAGAAACCGGGATCCAAGCTTCCAAAGGGAAAAGCCTGTTTCTGTATGCAGGGTCACCTAGCCTAGTTAGCAGCAAACCTAAGTCCCTGCTGTATTGGCCCTGCGAAGGGACACCGTCGCAAGACACTGGGAACTTCGCTGAATAAAGTTTCCTTTACAGGCGTCTAAGTGTGGCGACTTCCCTAACAGAACGAAGACCTTAGCAAGGCCTAGTAGGCAATGCCTCTTACGACGACTACCACTACAAAGTGAGCAATTGTGCTCTTTGCTCAGTTTGGACCTCACCTCGACATCCTGCTTAACCTAGAGAGGGGGCGATTGTGAGCTCCCGGAAAGAACGCTGAGCAGAGTGTTCACCTCAATGCAGGTGGCTTTTCGTAACCGAATCAAAGTTGCGCAGCACACGAGACTGGTTAGGACTGCCTTCGGTAGCGTTTGGCAAGCTGTGGCAACGTAGGTTTCCAAGGAAGAGGACAGCGTGTCGCCTTGGTGTTTACATGCCAAGAAGTGTTACGAAGGGCCTGCACGGCGGCCTGTTTCTCAGCAGGCCGGGAGGAGACGTGTGGTCTCGAGTGCAGTTGCATGGCAAACAGTGCGGAGGCCAGAGTTCTGTGAGAGCCGACAGCTCTCCATTTAAGCCCGAAGACGGTGGAGAACTCACGAAAACCGCGGCAGGCAAGACCTGTCCGGCGGCCATTTCGCCACTACACTGAGGCCAAGCGTCGCCTTGTGGTTTCCCAGGACGAACGTGGGCTGCAGGATTAGCTCTCCTCCAGAGTTGCAAGAGCCCTGTTTCTCAGGCTAAAATACTCCTTCCTACCCGGGCGTAGGGGCAGAGGACAGATGCTGGGCAATAGCAGGGTCTTGCAAGCAGCCCCTGAGAAACCGGGATCCAAGCTTCCAAAGGGAAACGCCTGCTTCTGTATGCATGGTCACCTAGCCCTGTTAGCAGCAAACCTAAGTCCCTGCAGTATTGGCGCTGCAAAGGTTGACCATCGCCAAACAATGGGAACTTCGCTGAATAAATTGTCCTTTCAAGGCCTCTAAGTGTGGCTGGTTCCTTAACACAGGGAAGGCCTCAGCCAGGCGTAGTTGGCAATTCCTCTTACGACGACTACCAGTGTAACGTGAGGAATTGTGCTCTTTGCTCAGGTTGGTCCTCACTACGACTTCCTGCTTAACCTAGAGAGGCGGCAAGTGTGAGCTCCCGGAAAGAACGCTGAGCAGACTGTTCACCTCAATGCAGGTGGCTTTTCCTCACTGAATGCAAGTGGCCCAGCACATGAGACGGGCTCGGACTGCCTTCGTGAGCGTTGGCAAGCTGGGGCAACGTAGGTTTCCAAGGAAGAGGACAGCGTGTCGCCTTGGAGTCTACATGCCAAGAAGTGTTACAAAGGGCCTGCACGGCGGCCTGTTTCTCAGCAGGCCGGGAGGAGACGTGTGGTCTTGCGTTCAGCTGCATGGCAAACAGTGCGGAGGCCAGAGTTCTGTGAGAGCCGACAGCTCTCCTCGCTCTCCATTTAAGCCCGAAGACGGTGGAGAACTCACGGAAACCTCGGCAGGCAAGACCTGTCCGGCGGCCATTTCGCCACTACACTGAGGCCAAGCCTCGCCTTGCGGTTTCCCAGGACGAACGTGGGCTGCAGGATTAGCTCTCCTCCAGAGTTGCAAGAGCCCTGCTTCTCAGGCTAAAATACTCACTTCCTACCCAGGCGTAGGGGCAGAGGATAGATGCTGGGCAATAGCAGGGTCTTGCAAGCAGCCCCTGAGAAACCGGGATCCAAGCTTCCAAAGGGAAAAGCCTGCTTCTGTATGCAGGGTCACCTAGCCTAGTTAGCAGCAAACCTAAGTCCCTGCTGTATTGGCCATGCGAAGGGACACCGTCGCAAGACACTGGGAACTTCGCTGAATAAAGTTTCCTTTACAGGCGTCTAAGTGTGGCGACTTCCCTAACAGAACGAAGACCTTAGCAAGGCCTAGTAGGCAATGCCTCTTACGACGACTACCACTGCAAAGTGAGCAATTGTGCTCTTTGCTCAGTTTGGACCTCACCTCGACATCCTGCTTAACGTAGAGAGGGGGCGATTGTGAGCTCCCGGAAAGAACGCTGAGCAGAGTGTTCACCTCAACGCAGGTGGCTTTCCGTAACCGAATCAAAGTTGCGCAGCACACGAGACTGGTTAGGACTGCCTTCGGTAGCGTTTGGCAAGCTGTAGCAACGTAGGTTTCCAAGGAAGAGGACAGCGTGTCGCCTTGGACTCTGCACGCCAGGAAATGTTAACAAGGGCCTACAGGGATGCCTGTTTCTCAGCAGGCCGGGAGGAGACGTGTGGTCTCGAGTGCAGTTGCATGGCAAACAGTGCGGAGGCCAGAGTTCTGTGAGAGCCGACAGCTCTCCTCGCTCTCCATTTAAGCCCGAAGACGGTGGAGAACTCACGGAAACCGCGGCAGGCAAGACCTGTCCGGCGGCCATTTCGCGACTACACTGAGGCCAAGGGTCGCCTTGCGGTTTCCCAGGACGAACGTGGGCTGCAGGATTAGCTCTCCTCCAGAGTTGCAAGAGCCCTGCTTCTCAGGCTAAAATACTCGCTTCCTACACAGGCGTAGGGGCAGAGGACAGATGCTGGGCAATAGCAGGGTCTTGCAAGCAGCCCCTGAGAAACCGGGATCCAAGCTTCCAAAGGCAAAAGCCTGCTTCTGTATGCAGGGTCACCTAGCCTAGTTAGCAGCAAACCTAAGTCCCTGCTGTATTGGCCCTGCGAAGGGACACCGTCGCAAGACACTGGGAACTTCGCTGAATAAAGTTTCCTTTACAGGCGTCTAAGTGTGGCGACTTCCCTAACAGAACGAAGACCTTAGCAAGGCCTAGTAGGCAATGCCTCTTACGACGACTACCACTGCAAAGTGAGCAATTGTGCTCTTTGCTCAGTTTGGACCTCACCTCGACATCCTGCTTAAGCTAGAGAGGAGGCGATTGTGAGCTCCCAGAAAGAACGCTGAGCAGACTGTTCACCTCAATGCAGGTGGCTTTCCGTAACCGAATCAAAGTTGCGCAGCACACGAGACTGGTTAGGACTGCCTTCGGTAGCGTTTGGCAAGCTGTGGCAACGTAGGTTTCCAAGGAAGAGGACAGCGTGTCGCCTTGGACTCTGCACGCCAGGAAATGTTAACAAGGGCCTACACGGATGCCTGTTTCTCAGCAGGCCGGGAGGAGACGTGTGGTCTCGAGTGCAGTTGCATGGCAAACAGTGCGGACGCCAGAGTTCTGTGAGAGCCGACAGCTCTCCATTTAAGCCCGAAGACGGTGGAGAACTCACGAAAACCGCGGCAGGCAAGACCTGTCCGGCGGCCATTTCGCCACTACACTGAGGCCAAGCGTCGCCTTGTGGTTTCCCAGGACGAACGTGGGCTGCAGGATTAGCTCTCCTCCAGAGTTGCAAGAGCCCTGCTTCTCAGGCTAAAATACTCCTTCCTACCCGGGCGTAGGGGCAGAGGACAGATGCTGGGCAATAGCAGGGTCTTGCAAGCAGCCCCTGAGAAACCGGGATCCAAGCTTCCAAAGGGAAACGCCTGCTTCTGTATGCAGGGTCACCTAGCCCTGTTAGCAGCAAACCTAAGTCCCTGCAGTATTGGCGCTGCAAAGGTTGACCATCGCCAAACAATGGGAACTTCGCTGAATAAATTGTCCTTTCAAGGCCTCTAAGTGTGGCTGGTTCCTTAACACAGGGAAGGCCTCAGCCAGGCGTAGTTGGCAATTCCTCTTACGACGACTACCAGTGTAACGTGAGGAATTGTGCTCTTTGCTCAGGTTGGTCCTCACTACGACTTCCTGCTTAACCTAGAGAGGCGGCAAGTGTGAGCTCCCGGAAAGAACGCTGAGCAGACTGTTCACCTCAATGCAGGTGGCTTTTCCTCACTGAATGCAAGTGGCCCAGCACATGAGACGGGCTCGGACTGCCTTCGTGAGCGTTGGCAAGCTGGGGCAACGTAGGTTTCCAAGGAAGAGGACAGCGTGTCGCCTTGGAGTCTACATGCCAAGAAGTGTTACAAAGGGCCTGCACGGCGGCCTGTTTCTCAGCAGGCCGGGAGGAGACGTGTGGTCTTGCATTCAGCTGCATGGCAAACAGTGCGGAGGCCAGAGTTCTGTGAGAGCCGACAGCTCTCCTCGCTCTCCATTTAAGCCCGAAGACGGTGGAGAACTCACGGAAACCGCGGCAGGCAAGACCTGTCCGGCGGCCATTTCGCCACTACACTGAGGCCAAGCGTCGCCTTGCAGTTTCCCAGGACGAACGTGGGCTGCAGGATTAGCTCTCCTCCAGAGTTGCAAGAGCCCTGCTTCTCAGGCTAAAATACTCGCTTCCTACCCAGGCGTAGGGGCAGAGGATAGATGCTGGGCAATAGCAGGGTCTTGCAAGCAGCCCCTGAGAACCCGGGATCCAAGCTTCCAAAGGGAAAAGCCTGCTTCTGTATGCAGGGTCACCTAGCCTAGTTAGCAGCAAACCTAAGTCCCTGCTGTATTGGCCCTGCGAAGGGACACCGTCGCAAGACACTGGGAACTTCGCTGAATAAAGTTTCCTTTACAGGCGTCTAAGTGTGGCGACTTCCCTAACAGAACGAAGACCTTAGCAAGGCCTAGTAGGCAATGCCTCTTACGACGACTACCACTGCAAAGTGAGCAATTGTGCTCTTTGCTCAGTTTGGACCTCACCTCGACATCCTGCTTAACCTAGAGAGGGGGCGATTGTGAGCTCCCGGAAAGAACGCTGAGCAGAGTGTTCACCTCAACGCAGGTGGCTTTCCGTAACCGAATCAAAGTTGCGCAGCACACGAGACTGGTTAGGACTGCCTTCGGTAGCGTTTGGCAAGCTGTAGCAACGTGGGTTTCCAAGGAAGAGGACAGCGTGTCGCCTTGGACTCTGCACGCCAAGAAATGTTAACAAGGGCCTACACGGATGCCTGTTTCTCAGCAGGCCGGGAGGAGACGTGTGGTCTCGAGTGCAGTTGCATGGCAAACAGTGCGGAGGCCAGAGTTCTGTGAGAGCCGACAGCTCTCCTCGCTCTCCATTTAAGCCCGAAGACGGTGGAGAACTCACGGAAACCGCGGCAGGAAAGACCTGTCCGGCGGCCATTTCGCCACTACACTGAGGCCAAGGGTCGCCTTGCGGTTTCCCAGGACGAACGTGGGCTGCAGGATTAGCTCTCCTCCAGAGTTGCAAGAGCCCTGCTTCTCAGGCTAAAATACTCGCTTCCTACACAGGCGTAGGGGCAGAGGACAGATGCTGGGCAATAGCAGGGTCTTGCAAGCAGCCCCTGAGAAACCGGGATCCAAGCTTCCAAAGGCAAAAGCCTGCTTCTGTATGCAGGGTCACCTAGCCTAGTTAGCAGCAAACCTAAGTCCCTGCTGTATTGGCCCTGCGAAGGGACACCGTCGCAAGACACTGGGAACTTCGCTGAATAAAGTTTCCTTTACAGGCGTCTAAGTGTGGCGACTTCCCTAACAGAACGAAGACCTTAGCAAGGCCTAGTAGGCAATGCCTCTTACGACGACTACCACTGCAAAGTGAGCAATTGTGCTCTTTGCTCAGTTTGGACCTCACCTCGACATCCTGCTTACGATAGAGAGGAGGCGATTGTGAGCTCCCGGAAAGAACGCTGAGCAGAGTGTTCACCTCAATGCAGGTGGCTTTCCGTAACCGAATCAAAGTTGCGCAGCACACGAGACTGGTTAGGACTGCCTTCGGTAGCGTTTGGCAAGCTGTGGCAACGTAGGTTTCCAAGGAAGAGGACAGCGTGTCGCCTTGGTGTTTACATGCCAAGAAGTGTTACGAAGGGCCTGCACGGCGGCCTGTTTCTCAGCAGGCCGGGAGGAGACGTGTGGTCTCGAGTGCAGTTGCATGGCAAACAGTGCGGAGGCCAGAGTTCTGTGAGAGCCGACAGCTCTCCATTTAAGCCCGAAGACGGTGGAGAACTCACGAAAACCGCGGCAGGCAAGACCTGTCCGGCGGCCATTTCGCCACTACACTGAGGCCAAGCGTCGCCTTGTTGTTTCCCAGGACGAACGTGGGCTGCAGGATTAGCTCTCCTCCAGAGTTGCAAGAGCCCTGCTTCTCAGGCTAAAATACTCCTTCCTACCCGGGCGTAGGGGCAGAGGACAGATGCTGGGCAATAGCAGGGTCTTGCAAGCAGCCCCTGAGAAACCGGGATCCAAGCTTCCAAAGGGAAACGCCTGCTTCTGTATGCAGGGTCACCTAGCCCTGTTAGCAGCAAACCTAAGTCCCTGCAGTATTGGCGCTGCAAAGGTTGACCATCGCCAAACAATGGGAACTTCGCTGAATAAATTGTCCTTTCAAGGCCTCTAAGTGTGGCTGGTTCCTTAACACAGGGAAGGCCTCAGCCAGGCGTAGTTGGCAATTCCTCTTACGACGACTACCAGTGTAACGTGAGGAATTGTGCTCTTTGCTCAGGTTGGTCCTCACTACGACTTCCTGCTTAACCTAGAGAGGCGGCAAGTGTGAGCTCCCGGAAAGAACGCTGAGCAGACTGTTCACCTCAATGCAGGTGGCTTTTCCTCACTGAATGCAAGTGGCCCAGCACATGAGACGGGCTCGGACTGCCTTCGTGAGCGTTGGCAAGCTGGGGCAACGTAGGTTTCCAAGGAAGAGGACAGCGTGTCGCCTTGGAGTCTACATGCCAAGAAGTGTTACAAAGGGCCTGCACGGCGGCCTGTTTCTCAGCAGGCCGGGAGGAGACGTGTGGTCTTGCGTTCAGCTGCATGGCAAACAGTGCGGAGGCCAGAGTTCTGTGAGAGCCGACAGCTCTCCTCGCTCTCCATTTAAGCCCGAAGACGGTGGAGAACTCACGGAAACCGCGGCAGGCAAGACCTGTCCGGCGGCCATTTCGCCACTACACTGAGGCCAAGGGTCGCCTTGCGGTTTGCCAGGACGAACGTGGGCTGCAGGATTAGCTCTCCTCCAGAGTTGCAAGAGCCCTGCTTCTCAGGCTAAAATACTCGCTTCCTACACAGGCGTAGGGGCAGAGGACAGATGCTGGGCAATAGCAGGGTCTTGCAAGCAGCCCCTGAGAAACCGGGATCCCAGCTTCCAAAGGGAAAAGCCTGCTTCTGTATGCAGGGTCACCTAGCCTAGTTAGCAGCAAACCTAAGTCCCTGCTGTATTGGCCCTGCGAAGGGACACCGTCGCAAGACACTGGGAACTTCGCTGAATAAAGTTTCCTTTACAGGCGTCTAAGTGTGGCGACTTCCCTAACAGAACGAAGACCTTAGCAAGGCCTAGTAGGCAATGCCTCTTACGACGACTACCACTGCAAAGTGAGCAATTGTGCTCTTTGCTCAGTTTGGACCTCACCTCGACATCCTGCTTAAGCTAGAGAGGGGGCGATTGTGAGCTCCCGGAAAGAACGCTGAGCAGAGTGTTCACCTCAACGCAGGTGGCTTTCCGTAACCGAAACAAAGTTGCGCAGCACACGAGACTGGTTAGGACTGCCTTCGGTAGCGTTTGGCAAGCTGTGGCAACGTAGGTTTCCAAGGAAGAGGACAGCGTGTCGCCTTGGACTCTGCACGCCAGGAAATGTTAACAAGGGCCTACACGGATGCCTGTTTCTCAGCAGGCCGGGAGGAGACGTGTGGTCTCGAGTGCAGTTGCATGGCAAACAGTGCGGAAGCCAGAGTTCTGTGAGAGCCGACAGCTCTCCATTTAAGCCCGAAGACGGTGGAGAACTCACGGAAACCGCGGCAGGCAAGACCTGTCCGGCGGCCATTTCGCCACTACACTGAGGCCAAGGGTCGCCTTGCGGTTTCCCAGGACGAACGTGGGCTGCAGGATTAGCTCTCCTCCAGAGTTGCAAGAGCCCTGCTTCTCAGGCTAAAATACTCGCTTCCTACACAGGCGTAGGGGCAGAGGACAGATGCTGGGCAATAGCAGGGTCTTGCAAGCAGCCCCTGAGAAACCGGGATCCAAGCTTCCAAAGGCAAAAGCCTGCTTCTGTATGCAGGGTCACCTAGCCTAGTTAGCAGCAAACCTAAGTCCCTGCTGTATTGGCCCTGTGAAGGGACACCGTCGCAAGACACTGGGAACTTCGCTGAATAAAGTTTCCTTTACAGGCGTCTAAGTGTGGCGACTTCCCTAACAGAACGAAGACCTTAGCAAGGCCTAGTAGGCAATGCCTCTTACGACGACTACCACTGCAAAGTGAGCAATTGTGCTCTTTGCTCAGTTTGGACCTCACCTCGACATCCTGCTTAAGCTAGAGAGGGGGCGATTGTGAGCTCCCGGAAAGAACGCTGAGCAGAGTGTTCACCTCAACGCAGGTGGCTTTCCGTAACCGAAACAAAGTTGCGCAGCACACGAGACTGGTTAGGACTGCCTTCAGTAGCGTTTGGCAAGCTGTGGCAACGTAGGTTTCCAAGGAAGAGGACAGCGTGTCGCCTTGGACTCTGCACGCCAGGAAATGTTAACAAGGGCCTACACGGATGCCTGTTTCTCAGCAGGCCGGGAGGAGACGTGTGGTCTCGAGTGCAGTTGCATGGCAAACAGTGCGGAGGCCAGAGTTCTGTGAGAGCCGACAGCTCTCCATTTAAGCCCGAAGACGGTGGAGAACTCACGAAAACCGCGGCAGGCAAGACCTGTCCGGCGGCCATTTCGCCACTACACTGAGGCCAGGGGTCGCCTTGCGGTTTCCCAGGACGAACGTGGGCTGCAGGATAAGCTCTCCTCCAGAGTTGCAAGAGCCCTGCTTCTCAGGCTAAAATACTCCTTCCTACCCGGGCGTAGGGGCAGAGGACAGATGCTGGGCAATAGCAGGGTCTTGCAAGCAGCCCCTGAGAAACCGGGATCCAAGCTTCCAAAGGGAAATGCCTGCTTCTGTATGCAGGGTCACCTAGCCCTGTTAGCAGCAAACCTAAGTCCCTGCAGTATTGGCGCTGCAAAGGTTGACCATCGCCAAACAATGGGAACTTCGCTGAATAAATTGTCCTTTCAAGGCCTCTAAGTGTGGCTGGTTCCTTAACACAGGGAAGGCCTCAGCCAGGCGTAGTTGGCAATTCCTCTTACGACGACTACCAGTGTAACGTGAGGAATTGTGCTCTTTGCTCAGGTTGGTCCTCACTACGACTTCCTGCTTAACCTAGAGAGGCGGCAAGTGTGAGCTCCCGGAAAGAACGCTGAGCAGACTGTTCACCTCAATGCAGGTGGCTTTTCCTCACTGAATGCAAGTGGCCCAGCACATGAGACGGGCTCGGACTGCCTTCGTGAGCGTTGGCAAGCTGGGGCAACGTAGGTTTCCAAGGAAGAGGACAGCGTGTCGCCTTGGAGTCTACATGCCAAGAAGTGTTACAAAGGGCCTGCACGGCGGCCTGTTTCTCAGCAGGCCGGGAGGAGACGTGTGGTCTTGCGTTCAGCTGCATGGCAAACAGTGCGGAGGCCAGAGTTCTGTGAGAGCCGACAGCTCTCCTCGCTCTCCATTTAAGCCCGAAGACGGTGGAGAACTCACGGAAACCGCGGCAGGCAAGACCTGTCCGGCGGCCATTTCGCCACTACACTGAGGCCAAGCCTCACCTTGCGGTTTCCCAGGACGAACGTGGGCTGCAGGATTAGCTCTCCTCCAGAGTTGCAAGAGCCCTGCTTCTCAGGCTAAAATACTCGCTTCCTACACAGGCGTAGGGGCAGAGGACAGATGCTGGGCAATAGCAGGGTCTTGCAAGCAGCCCCTGAGAAACCGGGATCCAAGCTTCCAAAGGGAAAAGCCTGCTTCTGTATGCAGGGTCACCTAGCCTAGTTAGCAGCAAACCTAAGTCCCTGCTGTATTGGCCCTGCGAAGGGACACCGTCGCAAGACACTGGGAACTTCGCTGAATAAAGTTTCCTTTACAGGCGTCTAAGTGTGGCGACTTCCCTAACAGAACGAAGACCTTAGCAAGGCCTAGTAGGCAATGCCTCTTACGACGACTACCACTGCAAAGTGAGCAATTGTGCTCTTTGCTCAGTTTGGACCTCACCTCGACATCCTGCTTAACGTAGAGAGGGGGCGATTGTGAGCTCCCGGAAAGAACGCTGAGCAGAGTGTTCACCTCAACGCAGGTGGCTTTCCGTAACCGAATCAAAGTTGCGCAGCACACGAGACTGGTTAGGACTGCCTTCGGTAGCGTTTGGCAAGCTGTAGCAACGTAGGTTTCCAAGGAAGAGGACAGCGTGTCGCCTTGGACTCTGCACGCCGGAAAATGTTAACAAGGGCCTACACGGATGCCTGTTTCTCAGCAGGCCGGGAGGAGACGTGTGGTCTCGAGTGCAGTTGCATGGCAAACAGTGCGGAGGCCAGAGTTCTGTGAGAGCCGACAGCTCTCCTCGCTCTCCATTTAAGCCCGAAGACGGTGGAGAACTCACGGAAACCGCGGCAGGAAAGACCTGTCCGGCGGCCATTTCGCCACTACACTGAGGCCAAGGGTCGCCTTGCGGTTTCCCAGGACGAACGTGGGCTGCAGGATTAGCTCTCCTCCAGAGTTGCAAGAGCCCTGCTTCTCAGGCTAAAATACTCGCTTCCTACACAGGCGTAGGGGCAGAGGACAGATGCTGGGCAATAGCAGGGTCTTGCAAGCAGCCCCTGAGAAACCGGGATCCAAGCTTCCAAAGGCAAAAGCCTGCTTCTGTATGCAGGGTCACCTAGCCTAGTTAGCAGCAAACCTAAGTCCCTGCTGTATTGGCCCTGCGAAGGGACACCGTCGCAAGACACTGGGAACTTCGCTGAATAAAGTTTCCTTTACAGGCGTCTAAGTGTGGCGACTTCCCTAACAGAACGAAGACCTTAGCAAGGCCTAGTAGGCAATGCCTCTTACGACGACTACCACTGCAAAGTGAGCAATTGTGCTCTTTGCTCAGTTTGGACCTCACCTCGACATCCTGCTTAAGCTAGAGAGGAGGCGATTGTGAGCTCCCGGAAAGAACGCTGAGCAGACTGTTCACCTCAACGCAGGTGGCTTTCCGTAACCGAATCAAAGTTGCGCAGCACACGAGACTGGTTAGGACTGCCTTCGGTAGCGTTTGGCAAGCTGTGGCAACGTAGGTTTCCAAGGAAGAGGACAGCGTGTCGCCTTGGACTCTGCACGCCAGGAAATGTTAACAAGGGCCTACACGGATGCCTGTTTCTCAGCAGGCTGGGAGGAGACGTGTGGTCTCGAGTGCAGTTGCATGGCAAACAGTGCGGAGGCCAGAGTTCTGTGAGAGCCGACAGCTCTCCATTTAAGCCCGAAGACGGTGGAGAACTCACGAAAACCGCGGCAGGCAAGACCTGTCCGGCGGCCATTTCGCCACTACACTGAGGCCAAGCGTCGCCTTGTGGTTTCCCAGGACGAACGTGGGCTGCAGGATTAGCTCTCCTCCAGAGTTGCAAGAGCCCTGCTTCTCAGGCTAAAATACTCTTCCTACCCGGGCGTAGGGGCAGAGGACAGATGCTGGGCAATAGCAGGGTCTTGCAAGCAGCCCCTGAGAAACCGGGATCCAAGCTTCCAAAGGGAAACGCCTGCTTCTGTATGCAGGGTCACCTAGCCCTGTTAGCAGCAAACCTAAGTCCCTGCAGTATTGGCGCTGCAAAGGTTGACCATCGCCAAACAATGGGAACTTCGCTGAATAAATTGTCCTTTCAAGGCCTCTAAGTGTGGCTGGTTCCTTAACACAGGGAAGGCCTCAGCCAGGCGTAGTTGGCAATTCCTCTTACGACGACTACCAGTGTAACGTGAGGAATTGTGCTCTTTGCTCAGGTTGGTCCTCACTACGACTTCCTGCTTAACCTAGAGAGGCGGCAAGTGTGAGCTCCCGGAAAGAACGCTGAGCAGACTGTTCACCTCAATGCAGGTGGCTTTTCCTCACTGAATGCAAGTGGCCCAGCACATGAGACGGGCTCGGACTGCCTTCGTGAGCGTTGGCAAGCTGGGGCAACGTAGGTTTCCAAGGAAGAGGACAGCGTGTCGCCTTGGAGTCTACATGCCAAGAAGTGTTACAAAGGGCCTGCACGGCGGCCTGTTTCTCAGCAGGCCGGGAGGAGACGTGTGGTCTTGCGTTCAGCTGCATGGCAAACAGTGCGGAGGCCAGAGTTCTGTGAGAGCCGACAGCTCTCCTCGCTCTCCATTTAAGCCCGAAGACGGTGGAGAACTCACGGAAACCGCGGCAGGCAAGACCTGTCCGGCGGCCATTTCGCCACTACACTGAGGCCAAGGGTCGCCTTGCGGTTTCCCAGGACGAACGTGGGCTGCAGGATTAGCTCTCCTCCAGAGTTGCAAGAGCCCTGCTTCTCAGGCTAAAATACTCGCTTCCTACACAGGCGTAGGGGCAGAGGACAGATGCTGGGCAATAGCAGGGTCTTGCAAGCAGCCCCTGAGAAACCGGGATCCCAGCTTCCAAAGGGAAAAGCCTGCTTCTGTATGCAGGGTCACCTAGCCTAGTTAGCAGCAAACCTAAGTCCCTGCTGTATTGGCCCTGCGAGGGGACACCGTCGCAAGACACTGGGAACTTCGCTGAATAAAGTTTCCTTTACAGGCGTCTAAGTGTGGCGACTTCCCTAACAGAACGAAGACCTTAGCAAGGCCTAGTAGGCAATGCCTCTTACGACGACTACCACTGCAAAGTGAGCAATTGTGCTCTTTGCTCAGTTTGGACCTCACCTCGACATCCTGCTTAAGCTAGAGAGGAGGCGATTGTGAGCTCCCGGAAAGAACGCTGAGCAGACTGTTCACCTCAACGCAGGTGGCTTTCCGTAACCGAATCAAAGTTGCGCAGCACACGAGACTGGTTAGGACTGCCTTCGGTAGCGTTTGGCAAGGTGTGGCAACGTAGGTTTCCAAGGAAGAGGACAGCGTGTCGCCTTGGACTCTGCACGCCAGGAAATGTTAACAAGGGCCTACACGGATGCCTGTTTCTCAGCAGGCCGGGAGGAGACGTGTGGTCTCGAGTGCAGTTGCATGGCAAACAGTGCGGAGGCCAGAGTTCTGTGAGAGCCGACAGCTCTCCATTTAAGCCCGAAGACGGTGGAGAACTCACGAAAACCGCGGCAGGCAAGACCTGTCCGGCGGCCATTTCGCCACTACACTGAGGCCAAGCGTCGCCTTGCGGTTTCCCAGGACGAACGTGGGCTGCAGGATTAGCTCTCCTCCAGAGTTGCAAGAGCCCTGCTTCTCAGGCTAAAATACTCCTTCCTACCCGGGCGTAGGGGCAGAGGACAGATGCTGGGCAATAGCAGGGTCTTGCAAGCAGCCCCTGAGAAACCGGGATCCAAGCTTCCAAAGGGAAACGCCTGCTTCTGTTTGCAGGGTCACCTAGCCCTGTTAGCAGCAAACCTAAGTCCCTGCAGTATTGGCGCTGCAAAGGTTGACCATCGCCAAACAATGGGAACTTCGCTGAATAAATTGTCCTCTCAAGGCCTCTAAGTGTGGCTGGTTCCTTAACACAGGGAAGGCCTCAGCCAGGCGTAGTTGGCAATTCCTCTTACGACGACTACCAGTGTAACGTGAGGAATTGTGCTCTTTGCTCAGGTTGGTCCTCACTACGACTTCCTGCTTAACCTAGAGAGGCGGCAAGTGTGAGCTCCCGGAAAAAACGCTGAGCAGACTGTTCACCTCAATGCAGGTGGCTTTTCCTCACTGAATGCAAGTGGCCCAGCACATGAGACGGGCTCGGACTGCCTTCGTGAGCGTTGGCAAGCTGGGGCAATGTAGGTTTCCAAGGAAGAGGACAGCGTGTCGCCTTGGAGTCCACATGCCAAGAAGTGTTACAAAGGGCCTGCACGGCGGCCTGTTTCTCAGCAGGCCGGGAGGAGACGTGTGGTCTTGCGTTCAGCTGCATGGCAAACAGTGCGGAGGCCAGAGTTCTGTGAGAGCCGACAGCTCTCCTCGCTCTCCATTTAAGCCCGAAGACGGTGGAGAACTCACGGAAACCGCGGCAGGCAAGACCTGTCCGGCGGCCATTTCGCCACTACACTGAGGCCAAGCCTCGCCTTGCGGTTTCCCAGGACGAACGTGGGCTGCAGGATTAGCTCTCCTCCAGAGTTGCAAGAGCCCTGCTTCTCAGGCTAAAATACTCGCTTCCTACCCAGGCGTAGGGGCAGAGGATAGATGCTGGGCAATAGCAGGGTCTTGCAAGCAGCCCCTGAGAAACCGGGATCCAAGCTTCCAAAGGGAAAAGCCTGCTTCTGTGTGCAGGGTCACCTAGCCTAGTTAGCAGCAAACCTAACTCCCTGCTGTATTGGCCCTGCGAAGGGACACCGTCGCAAGACACTGGGAACTTCGCTGAATAAAGTTTCCTTTACAGGCGTCTAAGTGTGGCGACTTCCCTAACAGAACGAAGACCTTAGCAAGGCCTAGTAGGCAATGCCTCTTACGACGACTACCACTGCAAAGTGAGCAATTGTGCTCTTTGCTCAGTTTGGACCTCACCTCGACATCCTGCTTAACCTAGAGAGGGGGCGATTGTGAGCTCCCGGAAAGAACGCTGAGCAGAGTGTTCACCTCAACGCAGGTGGCTTTCCGTAACCGAATCAAAGTTGTGCAGCACACGAGACTGGTTAGGACTGCCTTCGGTAGCGTTTGGCAAGCTGTAGCAACGTGGGTTTCCAAGGAAGAGGACAGCGTGTCGCCTTGGACTCTGCACGCCAGGAAATGTTAACAAGGGCCTACACGGATGCCTGTTTCTCAGCAGGCCGGGAGGAGACGTGTGGTCTCGAGTGCAGTTGCATGGCAAACAGTGCGGAGGCCAGAGTTCTGTGAGAGCCGACAGCTCTCCATTTAAGCCCGAAGACGGTGGAGAACTCACGAAAACCGCGGCAGGCAAGACCTGTCCGGCGGCCATTTCGCCACTACACTGAGGCCAAGCGTCGCCTTGCGGTTTCCCAGGACGAACGTGGGCTGCAGGATTAGCTCTCCTCCAGAGTTGCAAGAGCCCTGCTTCTCAGGCTAAAATACTCCTTCCTACCCGGGCGTAGGGGCAGAGGACAGATGCTGGGCAATAGCAGGGTCTTGCAAGCAGCCCCTGAGAAACCGGGATCCAAGCTTCCAAAGGGAAACGCCTGCTTCTGTTTGCAGGGTCACCTAGCCCTGTTAGCAGCAAACCTAAGTCCCTGCAGTATTGGCGCTGCAAAGGTTGACCATCGCCAAACAATGGGAACTTCGCTGAATAAATTGTCCTCTCAAGGCCTCTAAGTGTGGCTGGTTCCTTAACACAGGGAAGGCCTCAGCCAGGCGTAGTTGGCAATTCCTCTTACGACGACTACCAGTGTAACGTGAGGAATTGTGCTCTTTGCTCAGGTTGGTCCTCACTACGACTTCCTGCTTAACCTAGAGAGGCGGCAAGTGTGAGCTCCCGGAAAGAACGCTGAGCAGACTGTTCACCTCAATGCAGGTGGCTTTTCCTCACTGAATGCAAGTGGCCCAGCACATGAGACGGGCTCGGACTGCCTTCGTGAGCGTTGGCAAGCTGGGGCAATGTAGGTTTCCAAGGAAGAGGACAGCGTGTCGCCTTGGAGTCCACATGCCAAGAAGTGTTACAAAGGGCCTGCACGGCGGCCTGTTTCTCAGCAGGCCGGGAGGAGACGTGTGGTCTTGCGTTCAGCTGCATGGCAAACAGTGCGGAGGCCAGAGTTCTGTGAGAGCCGACAGCTCTCCTCGCTCTCCATTTAAGCCCGAAGACGGTGGAGAACTCACGGAAACCGCGGCAGGCAAGACCTGTCCGGCGGCCATTTCGCCACTACACTGAGGCCAAGCCTCGCCTTGCGGTTTCCCAGGACGAACGTGGGCTGCAGGATTAGCTCTCCTCCAGAGTTGCAAGAGCCCTGCTTCTCAGGCTAAAATACTCGCTTCCTACCCAGGCGTAGGGGCAGAGGATAGATGCTGGGCAATAGCAGGGTCTTGCAAGCAGCCCCTGAGAAACCGGGATCCAAGCTTCCAAAGGGAAAAGCCTGCTTCTGTGTGCAGGGTCACCTAGCCTAGTTAGCAGCAAACCTAACTCCCTGCTGTATTGGCCCTGCGAAGGGACACCGTCGCAAGACACTGGGAACTTCGCTGAATAAAGTTTCCTTTACAGGCGTCTAAGTGTGGCGACTTCCCTAACAGAACGAAGACCTTAGCAAGGCCTAGTAGGCAATGCCTCTTACGACGACTACCACTGCAAAGTGAGCAATTGTGCTCTTTGCTCAGTTTGGACCTCACCTCGACATCCTGCTTAACCTAGAGAGGGGGCGATTGTGAGCTCCCGGAAAGAACGCTGAGCAGAGTGTTCACCTCAACGCAGGTGGCTTTCCGTAACCGAATCAAAGTTGTGCAGCACACGAGACTGGTTAGGACTGCCTTCGGTAGCGTTTGGCAAGCTGTAGCAACGTGGGTTTCCAAGGAAGAGGACAGCGTGTCGCCTTGGACTCTGCACGCCAGGAAATGTTAACAAGGGCCTACACGGATGCCTGTTTCTCAGCAGGCCGGGAGGAGACGTGTGGTCTCGAGTGCAGTTGCATGGCAAACAGTGCGGAGGCCAGAGTTCTGTGAGAGCCGACAGCTCTCCTCGCTCTCCATTTAAGCCCGAAGACGGTGGAGAACTCACGGAAACCGCGGCAGGCAAGACCTGTCCGGCGGCCATTTCGCCACTACACTGAGGCCAAGGGTCACCTTGCGGTTTCCCAGGACGAACGTGGGCTGCAGGATTAGCTCTCCTCCAGAATTGCAAGAGCCCTGCTTCTCAGGCTAAAATACTCGCTTCCTACCCAGGCGTAGGGGCAGAAGACAGATGCTGGACAATAGCAGGGTCTTGCAAGCAGCCCCTGAGAAACCGGGATCCAAGCTTCCAAAGGGAAAAGCCTGTTTCTGTATGCAGGGTCACCTAGCCTAGTTAGCAGCAAACCTAAGTCCCTGCTGTATTGGCCCTGCGAAGGGACACCGTCGCAAGACACTGGGAACTTCGCTGAATAAAGTTTCCTTTACAGGCGTCTAAGTGTGGCGACTTCCCTAACAGAACGAAGACCTTAGCAAGGCCTAGTAGGCAATGCCTCTTACGACGACTACCACTGCAAAGTGAGCAATTGTGCTCTTTGCTCAGTTTGGACCTCACCTCGACATCCTGCTTAACCTAGAGAGGGGGCGATTGTGAGCTCCCGGAAAGAACGCTGAGCAGAGTGTTCACCTCAACGCAGGTGGCTTTTCGTAACCGAATCAAAGTTGCGCAGCACACGAGACTGGTTAGGACTGCCTTCGGTAGCGTTTGGCAAGCTGTGGCAACGTAGGTTTCCAAGGAAGAGGCCAGCGTGTCGCCTTGGTGTTTACATGCCAAGAAGTGTTACGAAGGGCCTGCACGGCGGCCTGTTTCTCAGCAGGCCGGGAGGAGACGTGTGGTCTCGAGTGCAGTTGCATGGCAAGCAGTGCGGAGGCCAGAGTTCTGTGAAAGCCGACAGCTCTCCATTTAAGCCCGAAGACGGTGGAGAACTCACGGAAACCGCGGCAGGAAAGACCTGTCCGGCGGCCATTTCGCCACTACACTGAGGCCAAGGGTCGCCTTGCGGTTTCCCAGGACGAACGTGGGCTGCAGGATTAGCTCTCCTCCAGAGTTGCAAGAGCCCTGCTTCTCAGGCTAAAATACTCGCTTCCTACACAGGCGTAGGGGCAGAGGACAGATGCTGGGCAATAGCAGGGTCTTGCAAGCAGCCCCTGAGAAACCGGGATCCCAGCTTCCAAAGGGAAAAGCCTGCTTCTGTATGCAGGGTCACCTAGCCTAGTTAGCAGCAAACCTAAGTCCCTGCTGTATTGGCCCTGCGAAGGGACACCGTCGCAAGACACTGGGAACTTCGCTGAATAAAGTTTCCTTTACAGGCGTCTAAGTGTGGCGACTTCCCTAACAGAACGAAGACCTTAGCAAGGCCTAGTAGGCAATGCCTCTTACGACGACTACCACTGCAAAGTGAGCAATTGTGCTCTTTGCTCAGTTTGGACCTCACCTCGACATCCTGCTTAAGCTAGAGAGGAGGCGATTGTGAGCTCCCGGAAAGAACGCTGAGCAGACTGTTCACCTCAACGCAGGTGGCTTTCCGTAACCGAATCAAAGTTGCGCAGCACACGAGACTGGTTAGGACTGCCTTCGGTAGCGTTTGGCAAGCTGTGGCAACGTAGGTTTCCAAGGAAGAGGACAGCGTGTCGCCTTGGTGTTTACATGCCAAGAAGTGTTACGAAGGGCCTGCACGGATGCCTGTTTCTCAGCAGGCCGGGAGGAGACGTGTGGTCTCGAGTGCAGTTGCATGGCAAACAGTGCGGAGGCCAGAGTTCTGTGAGAGCCGACAGCTCTCCATTTAAGCCCGAAGACGGTGGAGAACTCACGGAAACCGCGGCAGGCAAGACCTGTCCGGCGGCCATTTCGCCACTACACTGAGGCCAAGGGTCGCCTTGCGGTTTCCCAGGACGAACGTGGGCTGCAGGATTAGCTCTCCTCCAGAGTTGCAAGAGCCCTGCTTCTCAGGCTAAAATACTCCTTCCTACCCGGGCGTAGGGGCAGAGGACAGATGCTGGGCAATAGCAGGGTCTTGCAAGCAGCCCCTGAGAAACCGGGATCCAAGCTTCCAAAGGGAAACGCCTGCTTCTGTATGCAGGGTCACCTAGCCCTGTTAGCAGCAAACCTAAGTCCCTGCAGTATTGGCGCTGCAAAGGTTGACCATCGCCAAACAATGGGAACTTCGCTGAATAAATTGTCCTTTCAAGGCCTCTAAGTGTGGCTGGTTCCTTAACACAGGGAAGGCCTCAGCCAGGCGTAGTTGGCAATTCCTCTTACGACGACTACCAGTGTAACGTGAGGAATTGTGCTCTTTGCTCAGGTTGGTCCTCACTACGACTTCCTGCTTAACCTAGAGAGGCGGCAAGTGTGAGCTCCCGGAAAGAACGCTGAGCAGACTGTTCACCTCAATGCAGGTGGCTTTTCCTCACTGAATGCAAGTGGCCCAGCACATGAGACGGGCTCGGACTGCCTTCGTGAGCGTTGGCAAGCTGGGGCAACGTAGGTTTCCAAGGAAGAGGACAGCGTGTCGCCTTGGTGTTTACATGCCAAGAAGTGTTACGAAGGGCCTGCACGGCGGCCTGTTTCTCAGCAGGCCGGGAGGAGACGTGTGGTCTCGAGTGCAGTTGCATGGCAAACAGTGCGGAGGCCAGAGTTCTGTGAGAGCCGACAGCTCTCCTCGCTCTCCATTTAAGCCCGAAGACGGTGGAGAACTCACGGAAACCGCGGCAGGCAAGACCTGTCCGGCGGCCATTTCGCCACTACACTGAGGCCAAGGGTCGCCTTGCGGTTTCCCAGGACGAACGTGGGCTGCAGGATTAGCTCTCCTCCAGAGTTGCAAGAGCCCTGCTTCTCAGGCTAAAATACTCGCTTCCTACACAGGCGTAGGGGCAGAGGACAGATGCTGGGCAATATCAGGGTCTTGCAAGCAGCCCCTGAGAAACCGGGATCCAAGCTTCCAAAGGGAAAAGCCTGTTTCTGTATGCAGGGTCACCTAGCCTAGTTAGCAGCAAACCTAAGTCCCTGCTGTATTGGCCCTGCGAAGGGACACCGTCGCAAGACACTGGGAACTTCGCTGAATAAAGTTTCCTTTACAGGCGTCTAAGTGTGGCGACTTCCCTAACAGAACGAAGACCTTAGCAAGGCCTAGTAGGCAATGCCTCTTATGACGACTACCACTGCAAAGCGAGCAATTGTGCTCTTTGCTCAGTTTGGACCTCACCTCGACATCCTGCTTAACCTAGAGAGGGGGCGATTGTGAGCTCCCGGAAAGAACGCTGAGCAGAGTGTTCACCTCAACGCAGGTGGCTTTCCGTAACCGAATCAAAGTTGCGCAGCACACGAGACTGGTTAGGACTGCCTTCGGTAGCGTTTGGCAAGCTGTGGCAACGTAGGTTTCCAAGGAAGAGGACAGCGTGTCGCCTTGGACTCTGCACGCCAGGAAATGTTAACAAGGGCCTACACGGATGCCTGATTCTCAGCAGGCCGGGAGGAGACGTGTGGTCTCGAGTGAAGTTGCGTGGCAAACAGTGCGGAGGCCAGAGTTCTGTGAGAGCCGACAGCTCTCCTCGCTCTCCATTTAAGCCCGAAGACGGTGGAGAACTCACGGAAACCGCGGCACGCAAGACCTGTCCAGCGGCCATTTCGCCTCTACACTGAGGCCAAGCGTCGCCTTGCGGTTTCCCAGGACGAACGTGGGGTGCAGGATTAGCTCTCCTCCAGAGTTGCAAGAGCCCTGCTTCTCAGGCTAAAATACTCGCTTCCTACCCAGGCGTAGGGGCAGAGAATAGATGCTGGGCAATAGCAGGGTCTTGCAAGCAGCCCCTGAGAAACCGGGATCCCAGCTTCCAAAGGGAAAAGCCTGCTTCTGTATGCAGGGTCACCTAGCCTAGTTAGCAGCAAACCTAAGTCCCTGCTGTATTGGCCCTGCGTAGGAACACCGTCGCAAGACACTGGGAACTTCGCTGAATAAAGTTTCCTTTACAGGCGTCTAAGTGTGGCGACTTCCCTAACAGAACGAAGACCTTAGCAAGGCCTAGTAGGCAATGCCTCTTACGACGACTACCACTGCAAAGTGAGCAATTGTGCTCTTTGCTCAGTTTGGACCTCACCTCGACATCCTGCTTAAGCTAGAGAGGGGGCGATTGTGAGCTCCCGGAAAGAACGCTGAGCAGAGTGTTCACCTCAACGCAGGTGGCTTTCCGTAACCGAAACAAAGTTGCGCAGCACACGAGACTGGTTAGGACTGCCTTCGGTAGCGTTTGGCAAGCTGTGGCAACGTAGGTTTCCAAGGAAGAGGACAGCGTGTCGCCTTGGACTCTGCACGCCAGGAAATGTTAACAAGGGCCTACACGGATGCCTGTTTCTCAGCAGGCCGGGAGGAGACGTGTGGTCTCGAGTGCAGTTGCATGGCAAACAGTGCGGAGGCCAGAGTTCTGTGAGAGCCGACAGCTCTCCATTTAAGCCCGAAGACGGTGGAGAACTCACGAAAACCGCGGCAGGCAAGACCTGTCCGGCGGCCATTTCGCCACTACACTGAGGCCAAGCGTCGCCTTGTGGTTTCCCAGGACGAACGTGGGCTGCAGGATTAGCTCTCCTCCAGAGTTGCAAGAACCCTGCTTCTCAGGCTAAAATACTCCTTCCTACCCGGGCGTAGGGGCAGAGGACAGATGCTGGGCAATAGCAGGGTCTTGCAAGCAGCCCCTGAGAAACCGGGATCCAAGCTTCCAAAGGGAAACGCCTGCTTCTGTTTGCAGGGTCACCTAGCCCTGTTAGCAGCAAACCTAAGTCCCTGCAGTATTGGCGCTGCAAAGGTTGACCATCGCCAAACAATGGGAACTTCGCTGAATAAATTGTCCTTTCAAGGCCTCTAAGTGTGGCTGGTTCCTTAACACAGGGAAGGCCTCAGCCAGGCGTAGTTGGCAATTCCTCTTACGACGACTACCAGTGTAACGTGAGGAATTGTGCTCTTTGCTCAGGTTGGTCCTCACTACGACTTCCTGCTTAACCTAGAGAGGCGGCAAGTGTGAGCTCCCGGAAAGAACGCTGAGCAGACTGTTCACCTCAATGCAGGTGGCTTTTCCTCAACTGAATGCAAGTGGCCCAGCACATGAGACGGGCTCGGACTGCCTTCGTGAGCGTTGGCAAGCTGAGGCAACGTAGGTTTCCAAGGAAGAGGACAGCGTGTCGCCTTGGAGTCTACAAGCCAAGAAGTGTTACAAAGGGCCTGCACGGCGGCCTGTTTCTCAGCAGGCCAGGAGGAGACGTGTGGTCTTGCGTTCAGCTGCATGGCAAACAGTGCGGAGGCCAGAGTTCTGTGAGAGCCGACAGCTCTCCTCGCTCTCCATTTAAGCCCGAAGACGGTGGAGAACTCACGGAAACCGCGGCAGGCAAGACCTGTCCGGCGGCCATTTCGCCACTACACTGAGGCCAAGGGTCGCCTTGCGGTTTCCCAGGATGAACGTGGGCTGCAAGATTAGCTCTCCTCCAGAGTTGCAAGAGCCCTGCTTCTCAGGCTAAAATACTCGCTTCCTACACAGGCGTAGGGGCAGAGGACAGATGCTGGACAATAGCAGGGTCTTGCAAGCAGCCCCTGAGAAACCGGGATCCAAGCTTCCAAAGGGAAAAGCCTGTTTCTGTATGCAGGGTCACCTAGCCTAGTTAGCAGCAAACCTAAGTCCCTGCTGTATTGGCCCTGCGAAGGGACACCGTCGCAAGACACTGGGAACTTCGCTGAATAAAGTTTCCTTTACAGGCGTCTAAGTGTGGCGACTTCCCTAACAGAACGAAGACCTTAGCAAGGCCTTGTAGGCAATGCCTCTTACGACGACTACCACTGCAAAGTGAGCAATTGTGCTCTTTGCTCAGTTTGGACCTCACCTCGACATCCTGCTTAACCTAGAGAGGGGGCGATTGTGAGCTCCCGGAAAGAACGCTGAGCAGAGTGTTCACCTCAACGCAGGTGGCTTTTCGTAACCGAATCAAAGTTGCGCAGCACACGAGACTGGTTAGGACTGCCTTCGGTAGCGTTTGGCAAGCTGTGGCAACGTAGGTTTCCAAGGAAGAGGACAGAGTGTCGCCTTGGTGTTTACATGCCAAGAAGTGTTACGAAGGGCCTGCACGGATGCCTGTTTCTCAGCAGGCCGGGAGGAGACGTGTGGTCTCGAGTGCAGTTGCATGGCAAACAGTGCGGAGGCCAGAGTTCTGTGAGAGCCGACAGCTCTCCATTTAAGCCCGAAGACGGTGGAGAACTCACGGAAACCGCGGCAGGCAAGACCTGTCCGGCGGCCATTTCGCCACTACACTGAGGCCAAGGGTCGCCTTGCGGTTTCCCAGGACGAACGTGGGCTGCAGGATTAGCTCTCCTCCAGAGTTGCAAGAGCCCTGCTTCTCAGGCTAAAATACTCCTTCCTACCCGGGCGTAGGGGCAGAGGACAGATGCTGGGCAATAGCAGGGTCTTGCAAGCAGCCCCTGAGAAACCGGGATCCAAGCTTCCAAAGGGAAACGCCTGCTTCTGTATGCAGGGTCACCTAGCCCTGTTAGCAGCAAACCTAAGTCCCTGCAGTATTGGCGCTGCAAAGGTTGACCATCGCCAAACAATGGGAACTTCGCTGAATAAATTGTCCTTTCAAGGCCTCTAAGTGTGGCTGGTTCCTTAACACAGGGAAGGCCTCAGCCAGGCGTAGTTGGCAATTCCTCTTACGACGACTACCAGTGTAACGTGAGGAATTGTGCTCTTTGCTCAGGTTGGTCCTCACTACGACTTCCTTCTTAACCTAGAGAGGCGGCAAGTGTGAGCTCCCGGAAAGAACGCTGAGCAGACTGTTCACCTCAATGCAGGTGGCTTTTCCTCACTGAATGCAAGTGGCCCAGCACATGAGACGGGCTCGGACTGCCTTCGTGAGCGTTGGCAAGCTGGGGCAACGTAGGTTTCCAAGGAAGAGGATAGCGTGTCGCCTTTGTGTTTACATGCCAAGAAGTGTTACGAAGGGCCTGCACGGCGGCCTGTTTCTCAGCAGGCCGGGAGGAGACGTGTGGTCTCGAGTGCAGTTGCATGGCAAACAGTGCGGAGGCCAGAGTTCTGTGAAAGCCGACAGCTCTCCATTTATGCCCAAAGACGGTGGAGAACTCACGGAAACCGCGGCAGGCAAGACCTGTCCGGCGGCCATTTCGCCACTACACTGAGGCCAAGGGTCGCCTTGCGGTTTCCCAGGACGAACGTGGGCTGCAGGATTAGCTCTCCTCCAGAGTTGCAAGAGCCCTGCTTCTCAGGCTAGAATACTCGCTTCCTACACAGGCGTAGGGGCAGAGGACAGATGCTGGGCAATAGCAGGGTCTTGCAAGCAGCTCCTGAGAAACCGGGATCCCAGCTTCCAAAGGGAAAAGCCTGCTTCTGTATGCAGGGTCACCTAGCCTAGTTAGCAGCAAACCTAAGTCCCTGCTGTATTGGCCCTGCGAAGGGACACCGTCGCAAGACACTGGGAACTTCGCTGAATAAAGTTTCCTTTACAGGCGTCTAAGTGTGGCGACTTCCCTAACAGAACGAAGACCTTAGCAAGGCCTAGTAGGCAATGCCTCTTACGACGACTACCACTGCACAGTGAGCAATTGTGCTCTTTGCTCAGTTTGGACCTCACCTCGACATCCTGCTTAAGCTAGAGAGGGGGCGATTGTGAGCTCCCGGAAAGAACGCTGAGCAGAGTGTTCACCTCAACGCAGGTGGCTTTCCGTAACCGAAACAAAGTTGCGCAGCACACGAGACTGGTTAGGACTGCCTTCGGTAGCGTTTGGCAAGCTGTGGCAACGTAGGTTTCCAAGGAAGAGGACAGCGTGTCGCCTTGGACTCTGCACGCCAGGAAATGTTAACAAGGGCCTACACGGAAGCCTGTTTCTCAGCAGGCCGGGAGGAGACGTGTGGTCTCGAGTGCAGTTGCATGGCAAACAGTGCGGAGGCCAGAGTTCTGTGAGAGCCGACAGCTCTCCTCGCTCTCCATTTAAGCCCGAAGACGGTGGAGAACTCACGGAAACCGCGGCAGGCAAGACCTGTCCGGCGGCCATTTCGCCACTACACTGAGGCCAAGGGTCGCCTTGCGGTTTCCCAGGACGAACGTGGGCTGCAGGATTAGCTCTCCTCCAGAGTTGCAAGAGCCCTGCTTCTCAGGCTAAAATACTCCTTCCTACCCGGGCGTAGGGGCAGAGGACAGATGCTGGGCAATAGCAGGGTCTTGCAAGCAGCCCCTGAGAAACCGGGATCCAAGCTTCCAAAGGGAAACGCCTGCTTCTGTATGCAGGGTCACCTAGCCCTGTTAGCAGCAAACCTAAGTCCCTGCAGTATTGGCGCTGCAAAGGTTGACCATCGCCAAACAATGGGAACTTCGCTGAATAAATTGTCCTTTCAAGGCCTCTAAGTGTGGCTGGTTCCTTAACACAGGGAAGGCCTCAGCCAGGCGTAGTTGGCCATTCCTCTTACGACGACTACCAGTGTAACGTGAGGAATTGTTCTCTTTGCTCAGGTTGGTCCTCACTACGACTTCCTTCTTAACCTAGAGAGGCGGCAAGTGTGAGCTCCCGGAAAGAACGCTGAGCAGACTGTTCACCTCAATGCAGGTGGCTTTTCCTCACTGAATGCAAGTGGCCCAGCACATGAGACGGGCTCGGACTGCCTTCGTGAGCGTTGGCAAGCTGGGGCAACGTAGGTTTCCAAGGAAGAGGATAGCGTGTCGCCTTTGTGTTTACATGCCAAGAAGTGTTACGAAGGGCCTGCACGGTGGCCTGTTTCTCAGCAGGCCGGGAGGAGACGTGTGGTCTCGAGTGCAGTTGCATGGCAAACAGTGCGGAGGCCAGAGTTCTGTGAGAGCCGACAGCTCTCCTCGCTCTCCATTTAAGCCCGAAGACGGTGGAGAACTCACGGAAACCGCGGCAGGCAAGACCTGTCCGGCGGCCATTTCGCCACTACACTGAGGCCAAGCCTCGCCTTGCGGTTTCCCAGGACGAACGTGGGCTGCAGGATTAGCTCTCCTCCAGAGTTGCAAGAGCCCTGCTTCTCAGGCTAAAATACTCGCTTCCTACACAGGCGTAGGGGCAGAGGACAGATGCTGGGCAATAGCAGGGTCTTGCAAGCAGCCCCTGAGAAACCGGGATCCCAGCTTCCAAAGGGAAAAGCCTGCTTCTGTATGCAGGGTCACCTAGCCTAGTTAGCAGCAAACCTAAGTCCCTGCTGTATTGGCCCTGCGAAGGGACACCGTCGCAAGACACTGGGAACTTCGCTGAATAAAGTTTCCTTTACAGGCGTCTAAGTGTGGCGACTTCCCTAACAGAACGAAGACCTTAGCAAGGCCTAGTAGGCAATGCCTCTTACGACGACTACCACTGCAAAGTGAGCAATTGTGCTCTTTGCTCAGTTTGGACCTCACCTCGACATCCTGCTTAAGCTAGAGAGGGGGCGATTGTGAGCTCCCGGAAAGAACGCTGAGCAGAGTGTTCACCTCAACGCAGGTGGCTTTCCGTAACCGAATCAAAGTTGCGCAGCACACGAGACTGGTTAGGACTGCCTTCGGTAGCGTTTGGCAAGCTGTAGCAACGTGGGTTTCCAAGGAAGAGGACAGCGTGTCGCCTTGGACTCTGCACGCCAGGAAATGTTAACAAGGGCCTACACGGAAGCCTGTTTCTCAGCAGGCCGGGAGGAGACGTGTGGTCTCGAGTGCAGTTGCATGGCAAACAGTGCGGAGGCCAGAGTTCTGTGAGAGCCGACAGCTCTCCTCGCTCTCCATTTAAGCCCGAAGACGGTGGAGAACTCACGGAAACCGTGGCAGGCAAGACCTGTCCGGCGGCCATTTCGCCACTACACTGAGGCCAAGGGTCACCTTGCGGTTTCCCAGGACGAACGTGGGCTGCAGGATTAGCTCTCCACCAGAATTGCAAGAGCCCTGCTTCTCAGGCTAAAATACTCGCTTCCTACACAGGCGTAGGGGCAGAGGACAGATGCTGGGCAATAGCAGGGTCTTGCAAGCAGCCCCTGAGAAACCGGGATCCAAGCTTCCAAAGGGAAAAGCCTGTTTCTGTATGCAGGGTCACCTAGCCTAGTTAGCAGCAAACCTAAGTCCCTGCTGTATTGGCCCTGCGAAGGGACACCGTCGCAAGACACTGGGAACTTCGCTGAATAAAGTTTCCTTTACAGGCGTCTAAGTGTGGCGACTTCCCTAACAGAACGAAGACCTTAGCAAGGCCTAATAGGCAATGCCTCTTACGACGACTACCACTGCAAAGTGAGCAATTGTGCTCTTTGCTCAGTTTGGACCTCACCTCGACATCCTGCTTAACCTAGAGAGGGGGCGATTGTGAGCTCCCGGAAAGAACGCTGAGCAGAGTGTTCACCTCAACGCAGGTGGCTTTTCGTAACCGAATCAAAGTTGCGCAGCACACGAGACTGGTTAGGACTGCCTTCGGTAGCGTTTGGCAAGCTGTGGCAACGTAGGTTTCCAAGGAAGAGGACAGCGTGTCGCCTTGGACTCTGCACGCCAGGAAATGTTAACAAGGGCCTACACGGATGCCTGTTTCTCAGCAGGCCGGGAGGAGACGTGTGGTCTCGAGTGCAGTTGCATGGCAAACAGTGCGGAGGCCAGAGTTCTGTGAGAGCCGACAGCTCTCCATTTAAGCCCGAAGACGGTGGAGAACTCACGGAAACCGCGGCATGCAAGACCTGTCCGGCGGCCATTTCGCCACTACACTGAGGCCAAGGGTCGCCTTGCGGTTTCCCAGGACGAACGTGGGCTGCAGGATTAGCTCTCCTCCAGAGTTGCAAGAGCCCTGCTTCTCAGGCTAAAATACTCCTTCCTACCCGGGCGTAGGGGCAGAGGACAGATGCTGGGCAATAGCAGGGTCTTGCAAGCAGCCCCTGAGAAACCGGGATCCAAGCTTCCAAAGGGAAACGCCTGCTTCTGTATGCAGGGTCACCTAGCCCTGTTAGCAGCAAACCTAAGTCCCTGCAGTATTGGCGCTGCAAAGGTTGACCATCGCCAAACAATGGGAACTTCGCTGAATAAATTGTCCTTTCAAGGCCTCTAAGTGTGGCTGGTTCCTTAACACAGGGAAGGCCTCAGCCAGGCGTAGTTGGCAATTCCTCTTACGACGACTACCAGTGTAACGTGAGGAATTGTGCTCTTTGCTCAGGTTGGTCCTCACTACGACTTCCTTCTTAACCTAGAGAGGCGGCAAGTGTGAGCTCCCGGAAAGAACGCTGAGCAGACTGTTCACCTCAATGCAGGTGGCTTTTCCTCACTGAATGCAAGTGGCCCAGCACATGAGACGGGCTCGGACTGCCTTCGTGAGCGTTGGCAAGCTGGGGCAACGTAGGTTTCCAAGGAAGAGGATAGCGTGTCGCCTTTGTGTTTACATGCCAAGAAGTGTTACGAAGGGCCTGCACGGCGGCCTGTTTCTCAGCAGGCCGGGAGGAGATGTGTGGTCTCGAGTGCAGTTGCATGGCAAACAGTGCGGAGGCCAGAGTTCTGTGAGAGCCGACAGCTCTCCTCGCTCTCCATTTAAGCCCGAAGACGGTGGAGAACTCACGGAAACCGCGGCAGGCAAGACCTGTCCGGTGGCCATTTCGCCACTACACTGAGGCCAAGGGTCGCCTTGCGGTTTCCCAGGACGAACGTGGGCTGCAGGATTAGCTCTCCTCCAGAGTTGCAAGAGCCCTGCTTCTCAGGCTAAAATACTCGCTTTCTACACAGGCGTAGGGGCAGAGGACAGATGCTGGGCAATAGCAGGGTCTTGCAAGCAGCCCCTGAGAAACCGGGATCCCAGCTTCCAAAGGGAAAAGCCTGCTTCTGTATGCAGGGTCACCTAGCCTAGTTAGCAGCAAACCTAAGTCCCTGCTGTATTGGCCCTGCGAAGGGACACCGTCGCAAGACACTGGGAACTTCGCTGAATAAAGTTTCCTTTACAGGCGTCTAAGTGTGGCGACTTCCCTAACAGAACGAAGACCTTAGCAAGGCCTAGTAGGCAATGCCTCTTACGACGACTACCACTGCAAAGTGAGCAATTGTGCTCTTTGCTCAGTTTGGACCTCACCTCGACATCCTGCTTAAGCTAGAGAGGAGGCGATTGTGAGCTCCCGGAAAGAACGCTGAGCAGAGTGTTCACCTCAACGCAGGTGGCTTTCCGTAACCGAATCAAAGTTGCGCAGCACACGAGACTGGTTAGGACTGCCTTCGGTAGCGTTTGGCAAGCTGTGGCAACGTAGGTTTCCAAGGAAGAGGACAGCGTGTCGCCTTGGACTCTGCACGCCAGGAAATGTTAACAAGGGCCTACACGGATGCCTGTTTCTCAGCAGGCCGGGAGGAGACGTGTGGTCTCGAGTGCAGTTGCATGGCAAACAGTGCGGAGGCCAGAGTTCTGTGAGAGCCGACAGCTCTCCATTTAAGCCCGAAGATGGTGGAGAACTCACGAAAACCGCGGCAGGCAAGACCTGTCCGGCGGCCATTTCGCCACTACACTGAGGCCAAGGGTCGCCTTGCGGTTTCCCAGGACGAACGTGGGCTGCAGGATTAGCTCTCCTCCAGAGTTGCAAGAGCCCTGCTTCTCAGGCTAAAATACTCCTTCCTACCCGGGCGTAGGGGCAGAGGACAGATGCTGGGCAATAGCAGGGTCTTGCAAGCAGCCCCTGAGAAACCGGGATCCAAGCTTCCAAAGGGAAACGCCTGCTTCTGTATGCAGGGTCACCTAGCCCTGTTAGCAGCAAACCTAAGTCCCTGCAGTATTGGCGCTGCAAAGGTTGACCATCGCCAAACAATGGGAACTTCGCTGAATAAATTGTCCTTTCAAGGCCTCTAAGTGTGGCTGGTTCCTTAACACAGGGAAGGCCTCAGCCAGGCGTAGTTGGCAATTCCTCTTACGACGACTACCAGTGTAACGTGAGGAATTGTGCTCTTTGCTCAGGTTGGTCCTCACTACGACTTCCTGCTTAACCTAGAGAGGCGGCAAGTGTGAGCTCCCGGAAAGAACGCTGAGCAGACTGTTCACCTCAATGCAGGTGGCTTTTCCTCAACTGAATGCAAGTGGCCCAGCACATGAGACGGGCTCGGACTGCCTTCGTGAGCGTTGGCAAGCTGGGGCAACGTAGGTTTCCAAGGAAGAGGACAGCATGTCGCCTTGGAGTCCACATGCCAAGAAGTGTTACAAAGGGCCTGCACGGCGGCCTGTTTCTCAGCAGGCCGGGAGGAGACGTGTGGTCTTGCGGTCAGCTGCATGGCAAACACTGCGGAGGCCAGAGTTCTGTGAGAGCCGACAGCTCTCCTCGCTCTCCATTTAAGCCCGAAGACGGTGGAGAACTCACGGAAACCGCGGCAGGCAAGACCTGTCCGGCGGCCATTTCGCCACTACACTGAGGCCAAGCCTCGCCTTGCGGTTTCCCAGGACGAACGAGGGCTGCAGGATTAGCTCTCCTCCAGAGTTGCAAGAGCCCTGCTTCTCAGGCTAAAATACTCGCTTCCTACCCAGGCGTAGGGGCAGAGGATAGATGCTGGGCAATAGCAGGGTCTTGCAAGCAGCCCCTGAGAAACCGGGATCCAAGCTTCCAAAGGGAAAAGCCTGCTTCTGTGTGCAGGGTCACCTAGCCTAGTTAGCAGCAAACCTAAGTCCCTGCTGTATTGGCCCTGCGAAGGGACACCGTCGCAAGACACTGGGAACTTCGCTGAATAAAGTTTCCTTTACAGGCGTCTAAGTGTGGCGACTTCCCTAACAGAACGAAGACCTTAGCAAGGCCTAGTAGGCAATGCCTCTTACGACGACTACCACTGCAAAGTGAGCAATTGTGCTCTTTGCTCAGTTTGGACCTCACCTCGACATCCTGCTTAACCTAGAGAGGGGGCGATTGTGAGCTCCCGGAAAGAACGCTGAGCAGAGTGTTCACCTCAACGCAGGTGGCTTTCCGTAACCGAATCAAAGTTGCGCAGCACACGAGACTGGTTAGGACTGCCTTCGGTACCGTTTGGCAAGCTGTAGCAACGTGGGTTTCCAAGGAAGAGGACAGCGTGTCGCCTTGGACTCTGCACGCCAGGAAATGTTAACAAGGGCCTACACGGATGCCTGTTTCTCAGCAGGCCGGGAGGAGACGTGTGGTCTCGAGTGCAGTTGCATGGCAAACAGTGCGGAGGCCAGAGTTCTGTGAGAGCCGACAGCTCTCCTCGCTCTCCATTTAAGCCCGAAGACGGTGGAGAACTCACGGAAACCGCGGCAGGCAAGACCTGTCCGGCGGCCATTTCGCCACTACACTGAGGCCAAGGGTCACCTTGCGGTTTCCCAGGACGAACGTGGGCTGCAGGATTAGCTCTCCTCCAGAGTTGCAAGAGCCCTGCTTCTCAGGCTAAAATACTCCTTCCTACCCGGGCGTAGGGGCAGAGGACAGATGCTGGGCAATAGCAGGGTCTTGCAAGCAGCCCCTGAGAAACCGGGATCCAAGCTTCCAAAGGGAAACGCCTGCTTCTGTATGCAGGGTCACCTAGCTCTGTTAGCAGCAAACCTAAGTCCCTGCAGTATTGGCGCTGCAAAGGTTGACCATCGCCAAACAATGGGAACTTCGCTGAATAAATTGTCCTTTCAAGGCCTCTAAGTGTGGCTGGTTCCTTAACACAGGGAAGGCCTCAGCCAGGCGTAGTTGGCAATTCCTCTTACGACGACTACCAGTGTAACGTGAGGAATTGTGCTCTTTGCTCAGGTTGGTCCTCACTACGACTTCCTGCTTAACCTAGAGAGGCGGCAAGTGTGAGCTCCCGGAAAGAACGCTGAGCAGACTGTTCACCTCAATGCAGGTGGCTTTTCCTCACTGAATGCAAGTGGCCCAGCACATGAGACGGGCTCGGACTGCCTTCGTGAGCGTTGGCAAGCTGGGGCAACGTAGGTTTCCAAGGAAGAGGACAGCGTGTCGCCTTGGAGTCTACAAGCCAAGAAGTGTTACAAAGGGCCTGCACGGCGGCCTGTTTCTCAGCAGGCCGGGAGGAGACATGTGGTCTCGAGTGCAGTTGCATGGCAAACAGTGCGGAGGCCAGAGTTCTGTGAAAGCCGACAGCTCTCCATTTAAGCCCAAAGACGGTGGAGAACTCACGGAAACCGCGGCAGGCAAGACATGTCCGGCGGCCATTTCGCCACTACACTGAGGCCAAGGGTCGCCTTGCGGTTTCCCAGGACGAACGTGGGCTGCAGGATTAGCTCTCCTCCAGAGTTGCAAGAGCCCTGCTTCTCAGGCTAAAATGCTCGCTTCCTACACAGGCGTAGGGGCAGAGGACAGATGCTGGGCAATAGCAGGGTCTTGCAAGCAGCTCCTGAGAAACCGGGATCCCAGCTTCCAAAGGGAAAAGCCTGCTTCTGTATGCAGGGTCACCTAGCCTAGTTAGCAGCAAACCTAAGTCCCTGCTGTATTGGCCCTGCGAAGGGACACCGTCGCAAGACACTGGGAACTTCGCTGAATAAAGTTTCCTTTACAGGCGTCTAAGTGTGGCGACTTCCCTAACAGAACGAAGACCTTAGCAAGGCCTAGTAGGCAATGCCTCTTACGACGACTACCACTGCAAAGTGAGCAATTGTGCTCTTTGCTCAGTTTGGACCTCACCTCGACATCCTGCTTAAGCTAGAGAGGGGGCGATTGTGAGCTCCCGGAAAGAACGCTGAGCAGAGTGTTCACCTCAACGCAGGTGGCTTTCCGTAACCGAAATAAAGTTGCGCAGCACACGAGACTGGTTAGGACTGCCTTCGATAGCGTTTGGCAAGCTGTGGCAACGTAGGTTTCCAAGGAAGAGGACAGCGTGTCGCCTTGGACTCTGCACGCCAGGAAATGTTAACAAGGGCCTACACGGAAGCCTGTTTCTCAGCAGGCCGGGAGGAGACGTGTGGTCTCGAGTGCAGTTGCATGGCAAACAGTGCGGAGGCCAGAGTTCTGTGAGAGCCGACAGCTCTCCTCGCTCTCCATTTAAGCCCGAAGACGGTGGAGAACTCACGGAAACCGCGGCAGGCAAGACCTGTCCGGCGGCCATTTCGCCACTACACTGAGGCCAAGGGTCGCCTTGCGGTTTCCCAGGACGAACGTGGGCTGCAGGATTAGCTCTCCTCCAGAGTTGCAAGAGCCCTGCATCTCAGGCTAAAATATTCGCTTTCTACACAGGCGTAGGGGCAGAGGACAGATGCTGGGCAATAGCAGGGTCTTGCAAGCAGCCCCTGAGAAACCGGGATCCAAGCTTCCAAAGGGAAAAGCCTGCTTCTGTATGCAGGGTCACCTAGCCTAGTTAGCAGCAAACCTAAGTCCCTGCTGTATTGGCCCTGCGAAGGGACACCGTCGCAAGACACTGGGAACTTCGCTGAATAAAGTTTCCTTTACAGGCGTCTAAGTGTGGCGACTTCCCTAACAGAACGAAGACCTTAGCAAGGCCTAGTAGGCAATGCCTCTTACGACGACTACCACTGCAAAGTGAGCAATTGTGCTCTTTGCTCAGTTTGGACCTCACCTCGACATCCTGCTTAAGCTAGAGAGGAGGCAATTGTGAGCTCCCGGAAAGAACGCTGAGCAGAGTGTTCACCTCAACGCAGGTGGCTTTCCGTAACTGAATCAAAGTTGCGCAGCACACGAGACTGGTTAGGACTGCCTTCGGTAGCGTTTGGCAAGCTGTGGCAACGTAGATTTCCAAGGAAGAGGACAGCGTGTCGCCTTGGACTCTGCACGCCAGGAAATGTTAACAAGGGCCTACACGGATGCCTGTTTCTCAGCAGGCCGGGAGGAGACGTGTGGTCTCGAGTGCAGTTGCATGGCAAACAGTGCGGAGGCCAGAGTTCTGTGAGAGCCGACAGCTCTCCATTTAAGCCCGAAGACGGTGGAGAACTCACGAAAACCGCGGCAGGCAAGACCTGTCCGGCGGCCATTTCGCCACTACACTGAGGCCAAGGGTCGCCTTGCGGTTTCCCAGGACGAACGTGGGCTGCAGGATTAGCTCTCCTCCAGAGTTGCAAGAGCCCTGCTTCTCAGGCTAAAATACTCCTTCCTACCCGGGCGTAGGGGCAGAGGACAGATGCTGGGCAATAGCAGGGTCTTGCAAGCAGCCCCTGAGAAACCGGGATCCAAGCTTCCAAAGGGAAACGCCTGCTTCTGTATGCAGGGTCACCTAGCCCTGTTAGCAGCAAACCTAAGTCCCTGCAGTATTGGCGCTGCAAAGGTTGACCATCGCCAAACAATGGGAACTTCGCTGAATAAATTGTCCTTTCAAGGCCTCTAAGTGTGGCTGGTTCCTTAACACAGGGAAGGCCTCAGCCAGGCGTAGTTGGCAATTCCTCTTACGACGACTACCAGTGTAACGTGAGGAATTGTGCTCTTTGCTCAGGTTGGTCCTCACTACGACTTCCTGCTTAACCTAGAGAGGCGGCAAGTGTGAGCTCCCGGAAAGAACGCTGAGCAGACTGTTCACCTCAATGCAGGTGGCTTTTCCTCACTGAATGCAAGTGGCCCAGCACATGAGACGGGCTCGGACTGCCTTCGTGAGCGTTGGCAAGCTGGGGCAACGTAGGTTTCCAAGGAAGAGGATAGCGTGTCGCCTTTGTGTTTACATGCCAAGAAGTGTTACGAAGGGCCTGCACGGTGGCCTGTTTCTCAGCAGGCCGGGAGGAGACGTGTGGTCTCGAGTGCAGTTGCATGGCAAACAGTGCGGAGGCCAGAGTTCTGTGAGAGCCGACAGCTCTCCTCGCTCTCCATTTAAGCCCGAAGACGGTGGAGAACTCACGGAAACCGCGGCAGGCAAGACCTGTCCGGCGGCCATTTCGCCACTACACTGAGGCCAAGCCTCGCCTTGCGGTTTCCCAGGACGAACGTGGGCTGCAGGATTAGCTCTCCTCCAGAGTTGCAAGAGCCCTGCTTCTCAGGCTAAAATACTCGCTTCCTACACAGGCGTAGGGGCAGAGGACAGATGCTGGGCAATAGCAGGGTCTTGCAAGCAGCCCCTGAGAAACCGGGATCCCAGCTTCCAAAGGGAAAAGCCTGCTTCTGTATGCAGGGTCACCTAGCCTAGTTAGCAGCAAACCTAAGTCCCTGCTGTATTGGCCCTGCGAAGGGACACCGTCGCAAGACACTGGGAACTTCGCTGAATAAAGTTTCCTTTACAGGCGTCTAAGTGTGGCGACTTCCCTAACAGAACGAAGACCTTAGCAAGGCCTAGTAGGCAATGCCTCTTACGACGACTACCACTGCAAAGTGAGCAATTGTGCTCTTTGCTCAGTTTGGACCTCACCTCGACATCCTGCTTAAGCTAGAGAGGGGGCGATTGTGAGCTCCCGGAAAGAACGCTGAGCAGAGTGTTCACCTCAACGCAGGTGGCTTTCCGTAACCGAATCAAAGTTGCGCAGCACACGAGACTGGTTAGGACTGCCTTCGGTAGCGTTTGGCAAGCTGTAGCAACGTGGGTTTCCAAGGAAGAGGACAGCGTGTCGCCTTGGACTCTGCACGCCAGGAAATGTTAACAAGGGCCTACACGGAAGCCTGTTTCTCAGCAGGCCGGGAGGAGACGTGTGGTCTCGAGTGCAGTTGCATGGCAAACAGTGCGGAGGCCAGAGTTCTGTGAGAGCCGACAGCTCTCCTCGCTCTCCATTTAAGCCCGAAGACGGTGGAGAACTCACGGAAACCGTGGCAGGCAAGACCTGTCCGGCGGCCATTTCGCCACTACACTGAGGCCAAGGGTCACCTTGCGGTTTCCCAGGACGAACGTGGGCTGCAGGATTAGCTCTCCACCAGAATTGCAAGAGCCCTGCTTCTCAGGCTAAAATACTCGCTTCCTACACAGGCGTAGGGGCAGAGGACAGATGCTGGGCAATAGCAGGGTCTTGCAAGCAGCCCCTGAGAAACCGGGATCCAAGCTTCCAAAGGGAAAAGCCTGTTTCTGTATGCAGGGTCACCTAGCCTAGTTAGCAGCAAACCTAAGTCCCTGCTGTATTGGCCCTGCGAAGGGACACCGTCGCAAGACACTGGGAACTTCGCTGAATAAAGTTTCCTTTACAGGCGTCTAAGTGTGGCGACTTCCCTAACAGAACGAAGACCTTAGCAAGGCCTAATAGGCAATGCCTCTTACGACGACTACCACTGCAAAGTGAGCAATTGTGCTCTTTGCTCAGTTTGGACCTCACCTCGACATCCTGCTTAACCTAGAGAGGGGGCGATTGTGAGCTCCCGGAAAGAACGCTGAGCAGAGTGTTCACCTCAACGCAGGTGGCTTTTCGTAACCGAATCAAAGTTGCGCAGCACACGAGACTGGTTAGGACTGCCTTCGGTAGCGTTTGGCAAGCTGTGGCAACGTAGGTTTCCAAGGAAGAGGACAGCGTGTCGCCTTGGACTCTGCACGCCAGGAAATGTTAACAAGGGCCTACACGGATGCCTGTTTCTCAGCAGGCCGGGAGGAGACGTGTGGTCTCGAGTGCAGTTGCATGGCAAACAGTGCGGAGGCCAGAGTTCTGTGAGAGCCGACAGCTCTCCATTTAAGCCCGAAGACGGTGGAGAACTCACGGAAACCGCGGCAGGCAAGACCTGTCCGGCGGCCATTTCGCCACTACACTGAGGCCAAGGGTCGCCTTGCGGTTTCCCAGGACGAACGTGGGCTGCAGGATTAGCTCTCCTCCAGAGTTGCAAGAGCCCTGCTTCTCAGGCTAAAATACTCCTTCCTACCCGGGCGTAGGGGCAGAGGACAGATGCTGGGCAATAGCAGGGTCTTGCAAGCAGCCCCTGAGAAACCGGGATCCAAGCTTCCAAAGGGAAACGCCTGCTTCTGTATGCAGGGTCACCTAGCCCTGTTAGCAGCAAACCTAAGTCCCTGCAGTATTGGTGCTGCAAAGGTTGACCATCGCCAAACAATGGGAACTTCGCTGAATAAATTGTCCTTTCAAGGCCTCTAAGTGTGGCTGGTTCCTTAACACAGGGAAGGCCTCAGCCAGGCGTAGTTGGCAATTCCTCTTACGACGACTACCAGTGTAACGTGAGGAATTGTGCTCTTTGCTCAGGTTGGTCCTCACTACGACTTCCTTCTTAACCTAGAGAGGCGGCAAGTGTGAGCTCCCGGAAAGAACGCTGAGCAGACTGTTCACCTCAATGCAGGTGGCTTTTCCTCACTGAATGCAAGTGGCCCAGCACATGAGACGGGCTCGGACTGCCTTCGTGAGCGTTGGCAAGCTGGGGCAACGTAGGTTTCCAAGGAAGAGGATAGCGTATCGCCTTTGTGTTTACATGCCAAGAAGTGTTACGAAGGGCCTGCACGGCGGCCTGTTTCTCAGCAGGCCGGGAGGAGATGTGTGGTCTCGAGTGCAGTTGCATGGCAAACAGTGCGGAGGCCAGAGTTCTGTGAGAGCCGACAGCTCTCCTCGCTCTCCATTTAAGCCCGAAGACGGTGGAGAACTCACGGAAACCGCGGCAGGCAAGACCTGTCCGGTGGCCATTTCGCCACTACACTGAGGCCAAGGGTCGCCTTGCGGTTTCCCAGGACGAACGTGGGCTGCAGGATTAGCTCTCCTCCAGAGTTGCAAGAGCCCTGCTTCTCAGGCTAAAATACTCGCTTTCTACACAGGCGTAGGGGCAGAGGACAGATGCTGGGCAATAGCAGGGTCTTGCAAGCAGCCCCTGAGAAACCGGGATCCCAGCTTCCAAAGGGAAAAGCCTGCTTCTGTATGCAGGGTCACCTAGCCTAGTTAGCAGCAAACCTAAGTCCCTGCTGTATTGGCCCTGCGAAGGGACACCGTCGCAAGACACTGGGAACTTCGCTGAATAAAGTTTCCTTTACAGGCGTCTAAGTGTGGCGACTTCCCTAACAGAACGAAGACCTTAGCAAGGCCTAGTAGGCAATGCCTCTTACGATGACTACCACTGCAAAGTGAGCAATTGTGCTCTTTGCTCAGTTTGGACCTCACCTCTACATCCTGCTTAAGCTAGAGAGGAGGCGATTGTGAGCTCCCGGAAAGAACGCTGAGCAGAGTGTTCACCTCAACGCAGGTGGCTTTCCGTAACCGAATCAAAGTTGCGCAGCACACGAGACTGGTTAGGACTGCCTTCGGTAGCGTTTGGCAAGCTGTGGCAACGTAGGTTTCCAAGGAAGAGGACAGCGTGTCGCCTTGGACTCTGCACGCCAGGAAATGTTAACAAGGGCCTACACGGATGCCTGTTTCTCAGCAGGCCGGGAGGAGACGTGTGGTCTCGAGTGCAGTTGCATGGCAAACAGTGCGGAGGCCAGAGTTCTGTGAGAGCCGACAGCTCTCCATTTAAGCCCGAAGATGGTGGAGAACTCACGAAAACCGCGGCAGGCAAGACCTGTCCGGCGGCCATTTCGCCACTACACTGAGGCCAAGGGTCGCCTTGCGGTTTCCCAGGACGAACGTGGGCTGCAGGATTAGCTCTCCTCCAGAGTTGCAAGAGCCCTGCTTCTCAGGCTAAAATACTCCTTCCTACCCGGGCGTAGGGGCAGAGGACAGATGCTGGGCAATAGCAGGGTCTTGCAAGCAGCCCCTGAGAAACCGGGATCCAAGCTTCCAAAGGGAAACGCCTGCTTCTGTTTGCAGGGTCACCTAGACCTGTTAGCAGCAAACCTAAGTCCCTGCAGTATTGGCGCTGCAAAGGTTGACCATCGCCAAACAATGGGAACTTCGCTGAATAAATTGTCCTTTCAAGGCCTCTAAGTGTGGCTGGTTCCTTAACACAGGGAAGGCCTCAGCCAGGCGTAGTTGGCAATTCCTCTTACGACGACTACCAGTGTAACGTGAGGAATTGTGCTCTTTGCTCAGGTTGGTCCTCACTACGACTTCCTGCTTAACCTAGAGAGGCGGCAAGTGTGAGCTCCCGGAAAGAACGCTGAGCAGACTGTTCACCTCAATGCAGGTGGCTTTTCCTCAACTGAATGCAAGTGGCCCAGCACATGAGACGGGCTCGGACTGCCTTCGTGAGCGTTGGCAAGCTGGGGCAACGTAGGTTTCCAAGGAAGAGGACAGCATGTCGCCTTGGAGTCCACATGCCAAGAAGTGTTACAAAGGGCCTGCACGGCGGCCTGTTTCTCAGCAGGCCGGGAGGAGACGTGTGGTCTTGCGTTCAGCTGCATGGCAAACACTGCGGAGGCCAGAGTTCTGTGAGAGCCGACAGCTCTCCTCGCTCTCCATTTAAGCCCGAAGACGGTGGAGAACTCACGGAAACTGCGGCAGGCAAGACCTGTCCGGCGGCCATTTCGCCACTACACTGAGGCCAAGCCTCGCCTTGCGGTTTCCCAGGACGAACGAGGGCTGCAGGATTAGCTCTCCTCCAGAGTTGCAAGAGCCCTGCTTCTCAGGCTAAAATACTCGCTTCCTACCCAGGCGTAGGGGCAGAGGATAGATGCTGGGTAATAGCAGGGTCTTGCAAGCAGCCCCTGAGAAACCGGGATCCAAGCTTCCAAAGGGAAAAGCCTGCTTCTGTGTGCAGGGTCACCTAGCCTAGTTAGCAGCAAACCTAAGTCCCTGCTGTATTGGCCCTGCGAAGGGACACCGTCGCAAGACACTGGGAACTTCGCTGAATAAAGTTTCCTTTACAGGCGTCTAAGTGTGGCGACTTCCCTAACAGAACGAAGACCTTAGCAAGGCCTAGTAGGCAATGCCTCTTACGACGACTACCACTGCAAAGTGAGCAATTGTGCTCTTTGCTCAGTTTGGACCTCACCTCGACATCCTGCTTAACCTAGAGAGGGGGCGATTGTGAGCTCCCGGAAAGAACGCTGAGCAGAGTGTTCACCTCAACGCAGGTGGCTTTCCGTAACCGAATCAAAGTTGCGCAGCACACGAGACTGTTTAGGACTGCCTTCGGTACCGTTTGGCAAGCTGTAGCAACGTGGGTTTCCAAGGAAGAGGACAGCGTGTCGCCTTGGACTCTGCACGCCAGGAAATGTTAACAAGGGCCTACACGGATGCCTGTTTCTCAGCAGGCCGGGAGGAGACGTGTGGTCTCGAGTGCAGTTGCATGGCAAACAGTGCGGAGGCCAGAGTTCTGTGAGAGCCGACAGCTCTCCTCGCTCTCCATTTAAGCCCGAAGACGGTGGAGAACTCACGGAAACCGCGGCAGGCAAGACCTGTCCGGCGGCCATTTCGCCACTACACTGAGGCCAAGGGTCACCTTGCGGTTTCCCAGGACGAACGTGGGCTGCAGGATTAGCTCTCCTCCAGAGTTGCAAGAGCCCTGCTTCTCAGGCTAAAATACTCCTTCCTACCCGGGCGTAGGGGCAGAGGACAGATGCTGGGCAATAGCAGGGTCTTGCAAGCAGCCCCTGAGAAACTGGGATCCAAGCTTCCAAAGGGAAACGCCTGCTTCTGTATGCAGGGTCACCTAGCTCTGTTAGCAGCAAACCTAAGTCCCTGCAGTATTGGCGCTGCAAAGGTTGACCATCGCCAAACAATGGGAACTTCGCTGAATAAATTGTCCTTTCAAGGCCTCTAAGTGTGGCTGGTTCCTTAACACAGGGAAGGCCTCAGCCAGGCGTAGTTGGCAATTCCTCTTACGACGACTACCAGTGTAACGTGAGGAATTGTGCTCTTTGCTCAGGTTGGTCCTCACTACGACTTCCTGCTTAACCTAGAGAGGCGGCAAGTGTGAGCTCCCGGAAAGAACGCTGAGCAGACTGTTCACCTCAATGCAGGTGGCTTTTCCTCACTGAATGCAAGTGGCCCAGCACATGAGACGGGCTCGGACTGCCTTCGTGAGCGTTGGCAAGCTGGGGCAACGTAGGTTTCCAAGGAAGAGGACAGCGTGTCGCCTTGGAGTCTACAAGCCAAGAAGTGTTACAAAGGGCCTGCACGGCGGCCTGTTTCTCAGCAGGCCGGGAGGAGACGTGTGGTCTCGAGTGCAGTTGCATGGCAAACAGTGCGGAGGCCAGAGTTCTGTGAAAGCCGACAGCTCTCCATTTAAGCCCAAAGACGGTGGAGAACTCACGGAAACCGCGGCAGGCAAGACCTGTCCGGCGGCCATTTCGCCACTACACTGAGGCCAAGGGTCGCCTTGCGGTTTCCCAGGACGAACGTGGGCTGCAGGATTAGCTCTCCTCCAGAGTTGCAAGAGCCCTGCTTCTCAGGCTAAAATACTCGCTTCCTACACAGGCGTAGGGGCAGAGGACAGATGCTGGGCAATAGCAGGGTCTTGCAAGCAGCTCCTGAGAAACCGGGATCCCAGCTTCCAAAGGGAAAAGCCTGCTTCTGTATGCAGGGTCACCTAGCCTAGTTAGCAGCAAACCTAAGTCCCTGCTGTATTGGCCCTGCGAAGGGACACCGTCGCAAGACACTGGGAACTTCGCTGAATAAAGTTTCCTTTACAGGCGTCTAAGTGTGGCGACTTCCCTAACAGAACGAAGACCTTAGCAAGGCCTAGTAGGCAATGCCTCTTACGACGACTACCACTGCAAAGTGAGCAATTGTGCTCTTTGCTCAGTTTGGACCTCACCTCGACATCCTGCTTAAGCTAGAGAGGGGGCGATTGTGAGCTCCCGGAAAGAACGCTGAGCAGAGTGTTCACCTCAACGCAGGTGGCTTTCCGTAACCGAAATAAAGTTGCGCAGCACACGAGACTGGTTAGGACTGCCTTCGATAGCGTTTGGCAAGCTGTGGCAACGTAGGTTTCCAAGGAAGAGGACAGCGTGTCGCCTTGGACTCTGCACGCCAGGAAATGTTAACAAGGGCCTACACGGAAGCCTGTTTCTCAGCAGGCCGGGAGGAGACGTGTGGTCTCGAGTGCAGTTGCATGGCAAACAGTGCGGAGGCCAGAGTTCTGTGAGAGCCGACAGCTCTCCTCGCTCTCCATTTAAGCCCGAAGACGGTGGAGAACTCACGGAAACCGCGGCAGGCAAGACCTGTCCGGCGGCCATTTCGCCACTACACTGAGGCCAAGGGTCGCCTTGCGGTTTCCCAGGACGAACGTGGGCTGCAGGATTAGCTCTCCTCCAGAGTTGCAAGAGCCCTGCATCTCAGGCTAAAATATTCGCTTTCTACACAGGCGTAGGGGCAGAGGACAGATGCTGGGCAATAGCAGGGTCTTGCAAGCAGCCCCTGAGAAACCGGGATCCAAGCTTCCAAAGGGAAAAGCCTGCTTCTGTATGCAGGGTCACCTAGCCTAGTTAGCAGCAAACCTAAGTCCCTGCTGTATTGGCCCTGCGAAGGGACACCGTCGCAAGACACTGGGAACTTCGCTGAATAAAGTTTCCTTTACAGGCGTCTAAGTGTGGCGACTTCCCTAACAGAACGAAGACCTTAGCAAGGCCTAGTAGGCAATGCCTCTTACGACGACTACCACTGCAAAGTGAGCAATTGTGCTCTTTGCTCAGTTTGGACCTCACCTCGACATCCTGCTTAAGCTAGAGAGGAGGCGATTGTGAGCTCCCGGAAAGAACGCTGAGCAGAGTGTTCACCTCAACGCAGGTGGCTTTCCGTAACCGAATCAAAGTTGCGCAGCACACGAGACTGGTTAGGACTGCCTTCGGTAGCGTTTGGCAAGCTGTGGCAACGTAGATTTCCAAGGAAGAGGACAGCGTGTCGCCTTGGACTCTGCACGCCAGGAAATGTTAACAAGGGCCTACACGGATGCCTGTTTCTCAGCAGGCCGGGAGGAGACGTGTGGTCTCGAGTGCAGTTGCATGGCAAACAGTGCGGAGGCCAGAGTTCTGTGAGAGCCGACAGCTCTCCATTTAAGCCCGAAGACGGTGGAGAACTCACGAAAACCACGGCAGGCAAGACCTGTCCGGCGGCCATTTCGCCACTACACTGAGGCCAAGCGTCGCCTTGTGGTTTCCCAGGACGAACGTGGGCTGCAGGATTAGCTCTCCTCCAGAGTTGCAAGAGCCCTGCTTCTCAGGCTAAAATACTCCTTCCTACCCGGGCGTAGGGGCAGAGGACAGATGCTGGGCAATAGCAGGGTCTTGCAAGCAGCCCCTGAGAAACCGGGATCCAAGCTTCCAAAGGGAAACGCCTGCTTCTGTATGCAGGGTCACCTAGCTCTGTTAGCAGCAAACCTAAGTCCCTGCAGTATTGGCGCTGCAAAGGTTGACCATCGCCAAACAATGGGAACTTCGCTGAATAAATTGTCCTTTCAAGGCCTCTAAGTGTGGCTGGTTCCTTAACACAGGGAAGGCCTCAGCCAGGCGTAGTTGGCAATTCCTCTTACGACGACTACCAGTGTAACGTGAGGAATTGTGCTCTTTGCTCAGGTTGGTCCTCACTACGACTTCCTGCTTAACCTAGAGAGGCGGCAAGTGTGAGCTCCCGGAAAGAACGCTGAGCAGACTGTTCACCTCAATGCAGGTGGCTTTTCCTCACTGAATGCAAGTGGCCCAGCACATGAGACGGGCTCGGACTGCCTTCCTGAGCATTGGCAAGCTGGGGCAACGTAGGTTTCCAAGGAAGAGGATAACGTGTCGCCTTTGTGTTTACATGCCAAGAAGTGTTACGAAGGGCCTGCACGGCGGCCTGTTTCTCAGCAGGCCGGGAGGAGACGTGTGGTCTCGAGTGCAGTTGCATGGCAAACAGTGCGGAGGCCAGAGTTCTGTGAGAGCCGACAGCTCTCCTCGCTCTCCATTTAAGCCCGAAGACGGTGGAGAACTCACGGAAACCGCGGCAGGCAAGACCTGTCCGGCGGCCATTTCGCCACTACACTGAGGCCAAGCCTCGCCTTGCGGTTTCCCAGGACGAACGTGGGCTGCAGGATTAGCTCTCCTCCAGAGTTGCAAGAGCCCTGCTTCTCAGGCTAAAATACTCGCTTCCTACACAGGCGTAGGGGCAGAGGACAGATGCTGGGCAATAGCAGGGTCTTGCAAGCAGCCCCTGAGAAACCGGGATCCCAGCTTCCAAAGGGAAAAGCCTGCTTCTGTATGCAGGGTCACCTAGCCTAGTTAGCAGCAAACCTAAGTCCCTGCTGTATTGGCCCTGCGAAGGGACACCGTCGCAAGACACTGGGAACTTCGCTGAATAAAGTTTCCTTTACAGGCGTCTAAGTGTGGCGACTTCCCTAACAGAACGAAGACCTTAGCAAGGCCTAGTAGGCAATGCCTCTTACGACGACTACCACTGCAAAGTGAGCAATTGTGCTCTTTGCTCAGTTTGGACCTCACCTCGACATCCTGCTTAAGCTAGAGAGGAGGCGATTGTGAGCTCCCGGAAAGAACGCTGAGCAGAGTGTTCACCTCAACGCAGGTGGCTTTCCGTAACCGAATCAAAGTTGCGCAGCACACGAGACTGGTTAGGACTGCCTTCGGTAGCGTTTGGCAAGCTGTGGCAACGTAGGTTTCCAAGGAAGAGGACAGCGTGTCGCCTTGGACTCTGCACGCCAGGAAATGTTAACAAGGGCCTACACGGATGCCTGTTTCTCAGCAGGCCGGGAGGAGACGTGTGGTCTCGAGTGCAGTTGCATGGCAAACAGTGCGGAGGCCAGAGTTCTGTGAGAGCCGACAGCTCTCCATTTAAGCCCGAAGACGGTGGAGAACTCACGGAAACCGCGGCAGGCAAGACCTGTCCGGCGGCCATTTAGCCTCTACACTGAGGCCAAGGGTCGCCTTGCGGTTTCCCAGGACGAACGTGGGCTGCAGGATTAGCTCTCCTCCAGAGTTGCAAGAGCCCTGCTTCTCAGGCTAAAATACTCCTTCCTACCCGGGCGTAGGGGCAGAGGACAGATGCTGGGCAATAGCAGGGTCTTGCAAGCAGCCCCTGAGAAACCGGGATCCAAGCTTCCAAAGGGAAATGCCTGCTTCTGTTTGCAGGGTCACCTAGACCTGTTAGCAGCAAACCTAAGTCCCTGCAGTATTGGCGCTGCAAAGGTTGACCATCGCCAAACAATGGGAACTTCGCTGAATAAATTGTCCTTTCAAGGCCTCTAAGTGTGGCTGGTTCCTTAACACAGGGAAGGCCTCAGCCAGGCGTAGTTGGCAATTCCTCTTACGACGACTACCAGTGTAACGTGAGGAATTGTGCTCTTTGCTCAGGTTGGTCCTCACTACGACTTCCTGCTTAACCTAGAGAGGCGGCAAGTGTGAGCTCCCGGAAAGAACGCTGAGCAGACTGTTCACCTCAATGCAGGTGGCTTTTCCTCAACTGAATGCAAGTGGCCCAGCACATGAGACGGGCTCGGACTGCCTTCGTGAGCGTTGGCAAGCTGGGGCAACGTAGGTTTCCAAGGAAGAGGACAGCGTGTCGCCTTGGAGTCCACATGCCAAGAAGTGTTACAAAGGGCCTGCACGGCGGCCTGTTTCTCAGCAGGCCGGGAGGAGACGTGTGGTCTCGAGTGCAGTTGCATGGCAAACAGTGCGGAGGCCAGAGTTCTGTGAGAGCCGACAGCTCTCCTCGCTCTCCATTTAAGCCCGAAGACGGTGGAGAACTCACGGAAACCGCGGCAGGCAAGACCTGTCAGGCGGCCATTTCGCCACTACACTGAGGCCAAGGGTCACCTTGCGGTTTCCCAGGACGAACGTGGGCTGCAGGATTAGCTCTCCTCCAGAATTGCAAGAGCCCTGCTTCTCAGGCTAAAATACTCGCTTCCGACCCAGGCGTAGGGGCAGAGGACAGATGCTGGACAATAGCAGGGTCTTGCAAGCAGCCCCTGAGAAACCGGGATCCAAGCTTCCAAAGGGAAAAGTCTGTTTCTGTATGCAGGGTCACCTAGCCTAGTTAGCAGCAAACCTAAGTCCCTGCTGTATTGGCCCTGCGAAGGGACAACGTCGCAAGACACTGGGAACTTCGCTGAATAAAGTTTCCTTTACAGGCGTCTAAGTGTGGCGACTTCCCTAACAGAACGAAGACCTTAGCAAGGCCTAGTAGGCAATGCCTCTTACGACGACTACCACTGCAAAGTGAGCAATTGTGCTCTTTGCTCAGTTTGGACCTCACCTCGACATCCTGCTTAACCTAGAGAGGGGGCGATTGTGAGCTCCCGGAAAGAACGCTGAGCAGAGTGTTCACCTCAACGCAGGTGGCTTTTCGTAACCGAATCAAAGTTGCGCAGCACACGAGACTGGTTAGGACTGCCTTCGGTAGCATTTGGCAAGCTGTGGCAACGTAGGTTTCCAAGGAAGAGGACAGCGTGTCGCCTTGGTGTTTACATGCCAAGAAGTGTTACGAAGGGCCTGCACGGCAGCCTGTTTCTCAGCAGGCCGGGAGGAGACGTGTGGTCTCGAGTGCAGTTGCATGGCAAGCAGTGCGGAGGCCAGAGTTCTGTGAGAGCCGACAGCTCTCCATTTAAGCCCGAAGACGGTGGAGAACTCACGGAAACCGCGGCAGGCAAGACCTGTCCGGCGGCCATTTTGCCACTACACTGAGGCCAAGCGTCGCCTTGCGGTTTCCCAGGAAGAACTTGGGCTGCAGGATTAGCTCTCCTCCAGAGTTGCAAGAGCCCTGCTTCTCAGGCTAAAATACTCCTTCCTACACGGGCGTAGGGGCAGAGGACAGATGCTGGGCAATAGCAGGGTCTTGCAAGCAGCCCCTGAGAAACCGGGATCCAAGCTTCCAAAGGGAAACGCCTGCTTCTGTATGCAGGGTCACCTAGCCCTGTTAGCAGCAAACCTAAGTCCCTGCAGTATTGGCGCTGCAAAGGTTGACCATCGCCAAACAATGGGAACTTCGCTGAATAAATTGTCCTTTCAAGGCCTCTAAGTGTGGCTGGTTCCTTAACACAGGGAAGGCCTCAGCCAGGCGTAGATGGCAATTCCTCTTACGACGACTACCAGTGTAACGTGAGGAATTGTGCTCTTTGCTCAGGTTGGTCCTCACTACGACTTCCTGCTTAACCTAGAGAGGCGGCAAGTGTGAGCTCCCGGAAAGAACGCTGAGCAGACTGTTCACCTCAATGCAGGTGGCTTTTCCTCACTGAATGCAAGTGGCCCAGCACATGAGACGGGCTCGGACTGCCTTCGTGAGCGTTGGCAAGCTGGGGCAACGTAGGTTTCCAAGGAAGAGGACAGCGTGTCGCCTTGGAGTCTACAAGCCAAGAAGTGTTACAAAGGGCCTGCACGGCGGCCTGTTTCTCAGCAGGCCGGGAGGAGACGTGTGGTCTCGAGTGCAGTTGCATGGCAAACAGTGCGGAGGCCAGAGTTCTGTGAAAGCCGACAGCTCTCCATTTAAGCCCAAAGACGGTGGAGAACTCACGGAAACCGCGGCAGGCAAGACCTGTCCGGCGGCCATTTCGCCACTACACTGAGGCCAAGGGTCGCCTTGCGGTTTCCCAGGACGAACGTGGGCTGCAGGATTAGCTCTCCTCCAGAGTTGCAAGAGCCCTGCTTCTCAGGCTAAAATACTCGCTTCCTACACAGGCGTAGGGGCAGAGGACAGATGCTGGGCAATAGCAGGGTCTTGCAAGCAGCTCCTGAGAAACCGGGATCCCAGCTTCCAAAGGGAAAAGCCTGCTTCTGTATGCAGGGTCACCTAGCCTAGTTAGCAGCAAACCTAAGTCCCTGCTGTATTGGCCCTGCGAAGGGACACCGTCGCAAGACACTGGGAACTTCGCTGAATAAAGTTTCCTTTACAGGCGTCTAAGTGTGGCGACTTCCCTAACAGAACGAAGACCTTAGCAAGGCCTAGTAGGCAATGCCTCTTACGACGACTACCACTGCAAAGTGAGCAATTGTGCTCTTTGCTCAGTTTGGACCTCACCTCGACATCCTGCTTAAGCTAGAGAGGGGGCGATTGTGAGCTCCCGGAAAGAACGCTGAGCAGAGTGTTCACCTCAACGCAGGTGGCTTTCCGTAACCGAAATAAAGTTGCGCAGCACACGAGACTGGTTAGGACTGCCTTCGATAGCGTTTGGCAAGCTGTGGCAACGTAGGTTTCCAAGGAAGAGGACAGCGTGTCGCCTTGGACTCTGCACGCCAGGAAATGTTAACAAGGGCCTACACGGAAGCCTGTTTCTCAGCAGGCCGGGAGGAGACGTGTGGTCTCGAGTGCAGTTGCATGGCAAACAGTGCGGAGGCCAGAGTTCTGTGAGAGCCGACAGCTCTCCTCGCTCTCCATTTAAGCCCGAAGACGGTGGAGAACTCACGGAAACTGCGGCAGGCAAGACCTGTCCGGCGGCCATTTCGCCACTACACTGAGGCCAAGGGTCGCCTTGCGGTTTCCCAGGACGAACGTGGGCTGCAGGATTAGCTCTCCTCCAGAGTTGCAAGAGCCCTGCTTCTCAGGCTAAAATATTCACTTTCTACACAGGCGTAGGGGCAGAGGACAGATGCTGGGCAATAGCAGGGTCTTGCAAGCAGCCCCTGAGAAACCGGGATCCAAGCTTCCAAAGGGAAAAGCCTGCTTCTGTATGCAGGGTCACCTAGCCTAGTTAGCAGCAAACCTAAGTCCCTGCTGTATTGGCCCTGCGAAGGGACACCGTCGCAAGACACTGGGAACTTCGCTGAATAAAGTTTCCTTTACAGGCGTCTAAGTGTGGCGACTTCCCTAACAGAACGAAGACCTTAGCAAGGCCTAGTAGGCAATGCCTCTTACGACGACTACCACTGCAAAGTGAGCAATTGTGCTCTTTGCTCAGTTTGGACCTCACCTCGACATCCTGCTTAAGCTAGAGAGGAGGCGATTGTGAGCTCCCGGAAAGAACGCTGAGCAGAGTGTTCACCTCAACGCAGGTGGCTTTCCGTAACCGAATCAAAGTTGCGCAGCACACGAGACTGGTTAGGACTGCCTTCGGTAGCGTTTGGCAAGCTGTGGCAACGTAGATTTCCAAGGAAGAGGACAGCGTGTCGCCTTGGACTCTGCACGCCAGGAAATGTTAACAAGGGCCTACACGGATGCCTGTTTCTCAGCAGGCCGGGAGGAGACGTGTGGTCTCGAGTGCAGTTGAATGGCAAACAGTGCGGAGGCCAGAGTTCTGTGAGAGCCGACAGCTCTCCATTTAAGCCCGAAGACGGTGGAGAACTCACGAAAACCGCGGCAGGCAAGACCTGTCCGGCGGCCATTTCGCCACTACACTGAGGCGAAGCGTCGCCTTGCGGTTTCCCAGGACGAACGTGGGCTGCAGGATTAGCTCTCCTCCAGAGTTGCAAGAGCCCTGCTTCTCAGGCTAAAATACTCCTTCCTACCCGGGCGTAGGGGCAGAGGACAGATGCTGGGCAATAGCAGGGTCTTGCAAGCAGCCCCTGAGAAACCGGGATCCAAGCTTCCAAAGGGAAACGCCTGCTTCTGTTTGCAGGGTCACCTAGCCCTGTTAGCAGCAAACCTAAGTCCCTGCAGTATTGGCGCTGCAAAGGTTGACCATCGCCAAACAATGGGAACTTCGCTGAATAAATTGTCCTTTCAAGGCCTCTAAGTGTGGCTGGTTCCTTAACACAGGGAAGGCCTCAGCCAGGCGTAGTTGGCAATTCCTCTTACGACGACTACCAGTGTAACGTGAGGAATTGTGCTCTTTGCTCAGGTTGATCCTCACTAAGACTTCCTTCTTAACCTAGAGAGGCGGCAAGTGTGAGCTCCCGGAAAGAACGCTGAGCAGACTGTTCACCTCAATGCAGGTGGCTTTTCCTCACTGAATGCAAGTGGCCCAGCACATGAGACGGGCTCGGACTGCCTTCCTGAGCATTGGCAAGCTGGGGCAACGTAGGTTTCCAAGGAAGAGGATAGCGTGTCGCCTTTGTGTTTACATGCCAAGAAGTGTTACGAAGGGCCTGCACGGCGGCCTGTTTCTCAGCAGGCCGGGAGGAGACGTGTGGTCTCGAGTGCAGTTGCATGGCAAACAGTGCGGAGGCCAGAGTTCTGTGAGAGCCGACAGCTCTCCTCGCTCTCCATTTAAGCCCGAAGACGGTGGAGAACTCATGGAAACCGCAGCAGGCAAGACCTGTCCGGCGGCCATTTCGCCACTACACTGAGGCCAAGCCTCGCCTTGCGGTTTCCCAGGACGAACGTGGGCTGCAGGATTAGCTCTCCTCCAGAGTTGCAAGAGCCCTGCTTCTCAGGCTAAAATACTCGCTTCCTACACAGGCGTAGGGGCAGAGGACAGATGCTGGGCAATAGCAGGGTCTTGCAAGCAGCCCCTGAGAAACCGGGATCCCAGCTTCCAAAGGGAAAAGCCTGCTTCTGTATGCAGGGTCACCTAGCCTAGTTAGCAGCAAACCTAAGTCCCTGCTGTATTGGCCCTGCGAAGGGACACCGTCGCAAGACACTGGGAACTTCGCTGAATAAAGTTTCCTTTACAGGCGTCTAAGTGTGGCGACTTCCCTAACAGAACGAAGACCTTAGCAAGGCCTAGTAGGCAATGCCTCTTACGACGACTACCACTGCAAAGTGAGCAATTGTGCTCTTTGCTCAGTTTGGACCTCACCTCGACATCCTGCTTAACCTAGAGAGGGGGCGATTGTGAGCTCCCGGAAAGAACGCTGAGCAGAGTGTTCACCTCAACGCAGGTGGCTTTCCGTAACCGAAACAAAGTTGCGCAGCACACTAGACTGGTTAGGACTGCCTTCGGTAGCGTTTGGCAAGCTGTGGCAACGTAGGTTTCCAAGGAAGAGGACAGCGTGTCGCCTTGGACTCTGCACGCCAGGAAATGTTAACAAGGGCCTACACGGATGCCTGTTTCTCAGCAGGCCGGGAGGAGACGTGTGGTCTCGAGTGCAGTTGCATGGCAAACAGTGCGGAGGCCAGAGTTCTGTGAGAGCCGACAGCTCTCCATTTAAGCCCGAAGACGGTGGAGAACTCACGGAAACCGCGGCAGGCAAGACCTGTCCGGCGGCCATTTCGCCACTACACTGAGGCCAAGGGTCGCCTTGCGGTTTCCCAGGACGAACGTGGGCTGCAGGATTAGCTCTCCTCCAGAGTTGCAAGAGCCCTGCTTCTCAGGCTAAAATACTCCTTCCTACCCGGGCGTAGGGGCAGAGGACAGATGCTGGGCAATAGCAGGGTCTTGCAAGCAGCCCCTGAGAAACCGGGATCCAAGCTTCCAAAGGGAAACGCCTGCTTCTGTATGCAGGGTCACCTAGCCCTGTTAGCAGCAAACCTAAGTCCCTGCAGTATTGGCGCTGCAAAGGTTGACCATCGCCAAACAATGGGAACTTCGCTGAATAAATTGTCCTTTCAAGGCCTCTAAGTGTGGCTGGTTCCTTAACACAGGGAAGGCCTCAGCCAGGCGTAGTTGGCAATTCCTCTTACGACGACTACCAGTGTAACGTGAGGAATTGTGCTCTTTGCTCAGGTTGGTCCTCACTACGACTTCCTGCTTAACCTAGAGAGGCGGCAAGTGTGAGCTCCCGGAAAGAACGCTGAGCAGACTGTTCACCTCAATGCAGGTGGCTTTTCCTCAACTGAATGCAAGTGGCCCAGCACATGAGACGGGCTCGGACTGCCTTCGTGAGCGTTGGCAAGCTGGGGCAACGTAGGTTTCCAAGGAAGAGGACAGCGTGTCGCCTTGGAGTCTACAAGCCAAGAAGTGTTACAAAGGGCCTGCACGGCGGCCTGTTTCTCAGCAGGCCGGGAGGAGACGTGTGGTCTTGCGTTCAGCTGCATGGCAAACAGTGCGGAGGCCAGAGTTCTGTGAGAGCCGACAGCTCTCCTCGCTCTCCATTTAAGCCCAAAGACGGTGGAGAACTCACGGAAACCGCGGCAGGCAAGACCTGTCCGGCGGCCATTTCGCCACTACACTGAGGCCAAGGGTCACCTTGCGGTTTCCCAGGACGAACGTGGGCTGCAGGATTAGCTCTCCTCCAGAATTGCAAGAACCCTGCTTCTCAGGCTAAAATACTCGCTTCCTACACAGGCGTAGGGGCAGAGGACAGATGCTGGGCAATAGCAGGGTCTTGCAAGCAGCCCCTGAGAAACCGGGATCCCAGCTTCCAAAGGGAAAAGCCTGCTTCTGTATGCAGGGTCACCTAGCCTAGTTAGCAGCAAACCTAAGTCCCTGCTGTATTGGCCCTGCGAAGTGAGACCGTCACAAGACACTGGGAACTTCGCTGAATAAAGTTTCCTTTACAGGCGTCTAAGTGTGGCGACTTCCCTAACAGAACGAAGACCTTAGCAAGGCCTAGTAGGCAATGCCTCTTACGACGACTACCACTGCAAAGTGAGCAATTGTGCTCTTTGCTCAGTTTGGACCTCACCTCGACATCCTGCTTAACCTAGAGAGGGGGCGATTGTGAGCTCCCGGAAAGAACGCTGAGCAGAGTGTTCACCTCAACGCAGGTGGCTTTCCGTAACCGAATCAAAGTTGCGCAGCACACGAGACTGGTTAGGACTGCCTTCGGTAGCGTTTGGCAAGCTGTAGCAACGTGGGTTTCCAAGGAAGAGGACAGCGTGTCGCCTTGGACTCTGCACGCCAGGAAATGTTAACAAGGGCCTACACGGAAGCCTGTTTCTCAGCAGGCCGGGAGGAGACGTGTGGTCTCGAGTGCAGTTGCATGGCAAACAGTGCGGAGGCCAGAGTTCTGTGAGAGCCGACAGCTCTCCTCGCTCTCCATTTAAGCCCGAAGACGGTGGAGAACTCACGGAAACCGCGGCAGGCAAGACCTGTCCGGCGGCCATTTCGCCACTACACTGAGGCCAAGGGTCACCTTGCGGTTTCCCAGGACGATCGTGGGCTGCAGGATTAGCTCTCCTCCAGAATTGCAAGAGCCCTGCTTCTCAGGCTAAAATACTCGCTTCCTACCCAGGCGTAGGGGCAGAGGACAGATGCTGGGCAATAGCAGGGTCTTGCAAGCAGCCCCTGAGAAACCGGGATCCAAGCTTCCAAAGGGAAAAGCCTGTTTCTGTATGCAGGGTCACCTAGCCTAGTTAGCAGCAAACCTAAGTCCCTGCTGTATTGGCCCTGCGAAGGGACACCGTCGCAAGACACTGGGAACTTCGCTGAATAAAGTTTCCTTTACAGGCGTCTAAGTGTGGCGACTTCCCTAACAGAACGAAGACCTTAGCAAGGCCTAATAGTCAATGCCTCTTACGACGACTACCACTGCAAAGTGAGCAATTGTGCTCTTTGCTCAGTTTGGACCTCACCTCGACATCCTGCTTAACCTAGAGAGGGGGCGATTGTGAGCTCCCGGAAAGAACGCTGAGCAGAGTGTTCACCTCAACGCAGGTGGCTTTTTGTAACCGAATCAAAGTTGCGCAGCACACGAGACTGGTTAGGACTGCCTTCGGTAGCGTTTGGCAAGCTGTGGCAACGTAGGTTTCCAAGGAAGAGGACAGCGTGTCGCCTTGGACTCTGCACGCCAGGAAATGTTAACAAGGGCCTACACGGATGCCTGTTTCTCAGCAGGCCGGGAGGAGACGTGTGGTCTCGAGTGCAGTTGCATGGCAAACAGTGCGGAGGCCAGAGTTCTGTGAGAGCCGACAGCTCTCCATTTAAGCCCGAAGACGGTGGAGAACTCACGGAAACCGCGGCAGGCAAGACCTGTCCGGCGGCCATTTCGCCACTACACTGAGGCCAAGGGTCGCCTTGCGGTTTCCCAGGACGAACGTGGGCTGCAGGATTAGCTCTCCTCCAGAGTTGCAAGAGCCCTGCTTCTCAGGCTAAAATACTCCTTCCTACCCGGGCGTAGGGGCAGAGGACAGATGCTGGGCAATAGCAGGGTCTTGCAAGCAGCCCCTGAGAAACCGGGATCCAAGCTTCCAAAGGGAAACGCCTGCTTCTGTATGCAGGGTCACCTAGCCCTGTTAGCAGCAAACCTAAGTCCCTGCAGTATTGGCGCTGCAAAGGTTGACCATCGCCAAACAATGGGAACTTCGCTGAATAAATTGTCCTTTCAAGGCCTCTAAGTGTGGCTGGTTCCTTAACACAGGGAAGGCCTCAGCCAGGCGTAGTTGGCAATTCCTCTTACGACGACTACCAGTGTAACGTGAGGAATTGTGCTCTTTGCTCAGGTTGGTCCTCACTACGACTTCCTTCTTAACCTAGTGAGGCGGCAAGTGTGAGCTCCCGGAAAGAACGCTGAGCAGACTGTTCACCTCAATGCAGGTGGCTTTTCCTCACTGAATGCAAGTGGCCCAGCACATGAGACGGGCTCGGACTGCCTTCGTGAGCGTTGGCAAGCTGGGGCAACTTAGGTTTCCAAGGAAGAGGATAGCGTGTCACCTTTGTGTTTACATGCCAAGAAGTGTTACGAAGGGCCTGCACAGCGGCCTGTTTCTCAGCAGGCCGGGAGGAGACGTGTGGTCTCGAGTGCAGTTGCATGGCAAACAGTGCGGAGACCAGAGTTCTGTGAGAGCCGACAGCTCTCCTCGCTCTCCATTTAAGCCCGAAGACGGTGGAGAACTCACGGAAACCGCGGCAGGCAAGACCTGTCCGGCGGCCATTTCGCCACTACACTGAGGCCAAGGGTCGCCTTGCGGTTTCCCAGGACGAACGTGGGCTGCAGGATTAGCTCTCCTCCAGAGTTGCAAGAGCCCTGCTTCTCAGGCTAAAATACTCGCTTCCTACACAGGCGTAGGGGCAGAGGACAGATGCTGGGCAATAGCAGGGTCTTGCAAGCAGCCCCTGAGAAACCGGGATCCCAGCTTCCAAAGGGAAAAGCCTGCTTCTGTATGCAGGGTCACCTAGCCTAGTTAGCAGCAAACCTAAGTCCCTGCTGTATTGGCCCTGCGAAGGGACACCGTCGCCAGACACTGGGAACTTCGCTGAATAAAGTTTCCTTTACAGGCGTCTAAGTGTGGCGACTTCCCTAACAGAACGAAGACCTTAGCAAGGCCTAGTAGGCAATGCCTCTTATGACGACTACCACTGCAAAGCGAGCAATTGTGCTCTTTGCTCAGTTTGGACCTCACCTCGACATCCTGCTTAACCTAGAGAGGGGGCGATTGTGAGCTCCCGGAAAGAACGCTGAGCAGAGTGTTCACCTCAACGCAGGTGGCTTTTCGTAACCGAATCAAAGTTGCGCAGCACACGAGACTGGTTAGGACTGCCTTCGGTAGTGTTTGGCAAGCTGTGGCAACGTAGGTTTCCAAGGAAGAGGACAGCGTGTCGCCTTGGACTCTGCACGCCAGGAAATGTTAACAAGGGCCTACACGGATGCCTGTTTCTCAGCAGGCCGGGAGGAGACGTGTGGTCTCGAGTGAAGTTGCGTGGCAAACAGTGCGGAGGCCAGAGTTCTGTGAGAGCCGACAGCTCTCCATTTAAGCCCGAAGACGGTGGAGAACTCACGGAAACCGTGGCAGGCAAGACCTGTCCGGCGGCCATTTCGCCACTACACTGAGGCCAAGGGTCGCCTTGCGGTTTCCCAGGACGAACGTGGGCTGCAGGATTAGCTCTCCTCCAGAGTTGCAAGAGCCCTGCTTCTCAGGCTAAAATACTCCTTCCTACCCGGGCGTAGGGGCAGAGGACAGATGCTGGGCAATAGCAGGGTCTTGCAAGCAGCCCCTGAGAAACCGGGATCCAAGCTTCCAAAGGGAAACGCCTGCTTCTGTATGCAGGGTCACCTAGCCCTGTTAGCAGCAAACCTAAGTCCCTGCAGTATTGGCGCTGCAAAGGTTGACCATCGCCAAACAATGGGAACTTCGCTGAATAAATTGTCCTTTCAAGGCCTCTAAGTGTGGCTGGTTCCTTAACACAGGGAAGGCCTCAGCCAGGCGTAGTTGGCAATTCCTCTTACGACGACTACCAGTGTAACGTGAGGAATTGTGCTCTTTGCTCAGGTTGGTCCTCACTACGACTTCCTTCTTAACCTAGAGAGGCGGCAAGTGTGAGCTCCCGGAAAGAACGCTGAGCAGACTGTTCACCTCAATGCAGGTGGCTTTTCCTCACTGAATGCAAGTGGCCCAGCACATGAGACGGGCTCGGACTGCCTTCGTGAGCGTTGGCAAGCTGGGGCAACGTAGGTTTCCAAGGAAGAGGATAGCGTGTCGCCTTTGTGTTTACAAGCCAAGAAGTGTTACGAAGGGCCTGCACGGCGGCCTGTTTCTCAGCAGGCCGGGAGGAGACGTGTGGTCTCGAGTGCAGTTGCATGGCAAACAGTGCGGAGGCCAGAGTTCTGTGAGAGCCGACAGCTCTCCTCGCTCTCCATTTAAGCCCGAAGACGGTGGAGAACTCACGGAAACCGCAGCAGGCAAGACCTGTCCGGCGGCCATTTCGCCACTACACTGAGGCCAAGGGTCGCCTTGCGGTTTCCCAGGACGAACGTGGGCTGCAGGATTAGCTCTCCTCCAGAGTTGCAAGAGCCCTGCTTCTCAGGCTAAAATACTCGCTTCCTACACAGGCGTAGGGGCAGAGGACAGATGCTGGGCAATAGCAGGGTCTTGCAAGCAGCCCCTGAGAAACCGGGATCCCAGCTTCCAAAGGGAAAAGCCTGCTTCTGTATGCAGGGTCACCTAGCCTAGTTAGCAGCAAACCTAAGTCCCTGCTGTATTGGCCCTGCGAAGGGACACCGTCGCCAGACACTGGGAACTTCGCTGAATAAAGTTTCCTTTACAGGCGTCTAAGTGTGGCGACTTCCATAACAGAATGAAGATCTTAGCAAGGCCTAGTAGGCAATGCCTCTTATGACGACTACCACTGCAAAGCGAGCAATTGTGCTCTTTGCTCAGTTTGGACCTCACCTCGACATCCTGCTTAAGCTAGAGAGGGGGCGATTGTGAGCTCCCGGAAAGAACGCTGAGCAGAGTGTTCACCTCAACGCAGGTGGCTTTTCGTAACCGAATCAAAGTTGCGCAGCACACGAGACTGGTTAGGACTGCCTTCGGTAGCGTTTGGCAAGCTGTGGCAACGTAGGTTTCCAAGGAAGAGGACAGCGTGTCGCCTTGGACTCTGCACGCCAGGAAATGTTAACAAGGGCCTACACGGATGCCTGTTTCTCAGCAGGCCGGGAGGAGACGTGTGGTCTCGAGTGAAGTTGCGTGGCAAACAGTGCGGAGGCCAGAGTTCTGTGAGAGCCGACAGCTCTCCTCGCTCTCCATTTAAGCCCGAAGACGGTGGAGAACTCACGGAAACCGCGGCAGGCAAGACCTGTCCGGCGGCCATTTCGCCACTACACTGAGGCCAAGGGTCACCTTGCGGTTTCCCAGGACGAACGTGGGCTGCAGGATTAGCTCTCCTCCAGAATTGCAAGAGCCCTGCTTCTCAGGCTAAAATACTCGCTTCCTACCCAGGCGTAGGGGCAGAGGACAGATGCTGGGCAATAGCAGGGTCTTGCAAGCAGCCCCTGAGAAACCGGGATCCAAGCTTCCAAAGGGAAAAGCCTGTTTCTGTATGCAGGGTCACCTAGCCTAGTTAGCAGCAAACCTAAGTCCCTGCTGTATTGGCCCTGCGAAGTGAGACCGTCGCAAGACACTGGGAACTTCGCTGAATAAAGTTTCCTTTACAGGCGTCTAAGTGTGGCGACTTCCCTAACAGAACGAAGACCTTAGCAAGGCCTAATAGGCAATGCCTCTTACGACGACTACCACTGCAAAGTGAGCAATTGTGCTCTTTGCTCAGTTTGGACCTCACCTCGACATCCTGCTTAACCTAGAGAGGGGGCGATTGTGAGCTCCCGGAAAGAACGCTGAGCAGAGTGTTCACCTCAACGCAGGTGGCTTTTCGTAACCGAATCAAAGTTGCGCAGCACACGAGACTGGTTAGGACTGCCTTCGGTAGCGTTTGGCAAGCTGTGGCAACGTAGGTTTCCAAGGAAGAGGACAGCGTGTCGCCTTGGACTCTGCACGCCAGGAAATGTTAACAAGGGCCTACACGGATGCCTGTTTCTCAGCAGGCCGGGAGGAGACGTGTGGTCTCGAGTGCAGTTGCATGGCAAACAGTGCGGAGGCCAGAGTTCTGTGAGAGCCGACAGCTCTCCATTTAAGCCCGAAGACGGTGGAGAACTCACGGAAACCGCGGCAGGCAAGACCTGTCCGGCGGCCATTTCGCCACTACACTGAGGCCAAGGGTCGCCTTGCGGTTTCCCAGGACGAACGTGGGCTGCAGGATTAGCTCTCCTCCAGAGTTGCAAGAGCCCTGCTTCTCAGGCTAAAATACTCCTTCCTACCCGGGCGTATGGGCAGAGGATAGATGCTGGGCAATAGCAGGGTCTTGCAAGCAGCCCCTGAGAAACCGGGATCCAAGCTTCCAAAGGGAAACGCCTGCTTCTGTATGCAGGGTCACCTAGCCCTGTTAGCAGCAAACCTATGTCCCTGCAGTATTGGCGCTGCAAAGGTTGACCATCGCCAAACAATGGGAACTTCGCTGAATAAATTGTCCTTTCAAGGCCTCTAAGTGTGGCTGGTTCCTTAACACAGGGAAGGCCTCAGCCAGGCGTAGTTGGCAATTCCTCTTACGACGACTACCAGTGTAACGTGAGGAATTGTGCTCTTTGCTCAGGTTGGTCCTCACTACGACTTCCTGCTTAACCTAGAGAGGCGGCAAGTGTGAGCTCCCGGAAAGAACGCTGAGCAGACTGTTCACCTCAATGCAGGTGGCTTTTCCTCAACTGAATGCAAGTGGCCCAGCACATGAGACGGGCTCGGACTGCCTTCGTGAGCGTTGGCAAGCTGGGGCAACGTAGGTTTCCAAGGAAGAGGACAGCGTGTCGCCTTGGAGTCTACAAGCCAAGAAGTGTTACAAAGGGCCTGCACGGCGGCCTGTTTCTCAGCAGGCCGGGAGGAGACGTGTGGTCTTGCGTTCAGCTGCATGGCAAACAGTGCGGAGGCCAGAGTTCTGTGAGAGCCGACAGCTCTCCTCGCTCTCCATTTAAGCCCGAAGACGGTGGAGAACTCACGGAAACCGCGGCAGGCAAGACCTGTCCGGCGGCCATTTCGCCACTACACTGAGGCCAAGGGTCGCCTTGCGGTTTCCCAGGACGAACGTGGGCTGCAGGATTAGCTCTCCTCCAGAATTGCAAGAACCCTGCTTCTCAGGCTAAAATACTCGCTTCCTACACAGGCGTAGGGGCAGAGGACAGATGCTGGGCAATAGCAGGGTCTTGCAAGCAGCCCCTGAGAAACCGGGATCCCAGCTTCCAAAGGGAAAAGCCTGCTTCTGTATGCAGGGTGACCTAGCCTAGTTAGCAGCAAACCTAAGTCCCTGCTGTATTGGCCCTGCGAAGTGAGACCGTCACAAGACACTGGGAACTTCGCTGAATAAAGTTTCCTTTACAGGCGTCTAAGTGTGGCGACTTCCCTAACAGAACGAAGACCTTAGCAAGGCCTAGTAGGCAATGCCTCTTACGACGACTACCACTGCAAAGTGAGCAATTGTGCTCTTTGCTCAGTTTGGACCTCACCTCGACATCCTGCTTAAGCTAGAGAGGGGGCGATTGTGAGCTCCCGGAAAGAACGCTGAGCAGAGTGTTCACCTCAACGCAGGTGGCTTTCCGTAACCGGATCAAAGTTGCGCAGCACACGAGACTGGTTAGGACTGCCTTCGGTAGCGTTTGGCAAGCTGTGGCAAAGTAGGTTTCCAAGGAAGAGGACAGCGTGTCGCCTTGGACTCTGCACGCCAGGAAATGTTAACAAGGGCCTACACGGATGCCTGTTTCTCAGCAGGCCGGGAGGAGACGTGTGGTCTCGAGTGCAGTTGCATGGCAAACAGTGCGGAGGCCAGAGTTCTGTGAGAGCCGACAGCTCTCCTCGCTCTCCATTTAAGCCCGAAGACGGTGGAGAACTCACGGAAACCGCGGCAGGCAAAACCTGTCCGGCGGCCATTTCGCCACTACACTGAGGCCAAGGGTCGCCTTGCGGTTTCCCAGGACGAACGTGGGCTGCAGGATTAGCTCTCCTCCAGAGTTGCAAGAGCCCTGCTTCTCAGGCTAAAATACTCGCTTCCTACCCGGGCGTAGGGGCAGAGGACAGATGCTGGGCAATAGCAGGGTCTTGCAAGCAGCCCCTGAGAAACCGGGATCCAAGCTTCCAAAGGGAAACGCCTGCTTCTGTATGCAGGGTCACCTAGCCCTGTTAGCAGCAAACCTAAGTCCCTGCAGTATTGGCGCTGCAAAGGTTGACCATCGCCAAACAATGGAAACTTCGCTGAATAAATTGTCCTTTCAAGGCCTCTAAGTGTGGCTGGTTCCTTAACACAGGGAAGGCCTCAGCCAGGCGTAGTTGGCAATTCCTCTTACGACGACTACCAGTGTAACGTGAGGAATTGTGCTCTTTGCTCAGTTTGGTCCTCACTACGACTTCCTGCTTAACCTAGAGAGGCGGCAAGTGTGAGCTCCAGGAAAGAACGCTGAGCAGACTGTTCACCTCAATGCAGGTGGCTTTTCCTCACTGAATGCAAGTGGCCTAGCACATGAGACGGCTCGGACTGCCTTCGTGAGCGTTGGCAAGCTGGGGCAACGTAGGTTTCCAAGGAAGAGAACAGCGTGTCGCCTTGGAGTCTACATGCCAAGAAGTGTTACAAAGGGCCTGCACGGCGGCCTGTTTCTCAGCAGGCCGGGAGGAGACGTGTGGTCTTGCGTTCAGCGGCATGGCAAACAGTGCGGAGGCCAGAGTTCTGTGAGAGCCGACAGCTCTCCTCGCTCTCCATTTAAGCCCGAAGACGGTGGAGAACTCACGGAAACCGCGGCAGGCAAGACCTGTCCGGCGGCCATTTCGCCACTACACTGAGGCCAAGCGTCGCCTTGCGGTTTCCCAGGACGAACGTGGGCTGCAGGATTAGCTCTCCTCCAGAGTTGCAAGAGCCCTGCTTCTCAGGCTAAAATACTCGCTTCCTACCCGGGCGTAGGGGCAGAGGACAGATGCTGGGCAATAGCAGGGTCTTGCAAGCAGACCCTGAGAAACCGGGATCCAAGCTTCCAAAGGGAAAAGCCTGCTTCTGTATGCAGGGTCACCTAGCCTAGTTAGCAGCAAACCTAAGTCCCTGCTGTATTGGCCCTGCGAAGGGACACCGTCGCAAGACACTGGGAACTTCGCTGAATAAAGTTTCCTTTACAGGCGTCTAAGTGTGGCGACTTCCCTAACAGAACGAAGACCTTAGCAAGGCCTAGTAGGCAATGCCTCTTACGACGACTACCACTGCAAAGTGAGCAATTGTGCTCTTTGCTCAGTTTGGACCTCACCTCGACATCCTGCTTAAGCTAGAGAGGGGGCGATTGTGAGCTCCCGGAAAGAACGCTGAGCAGAGTGTTCACCTCAACGCAGGTGGCTTTCCGTAACCGAATCAAAGTTGCGCAGCACACGAGACTGGTTAGGACTGCCTTCGGTAGCGTTTGGCAAGCTGTAGCAACGTGGGTTTCCAAGGAAGAGGACAGCGTGTCGCCTTGGACTCTGCACGCCAGGAAATGTTAACAAGGGCCTACACGGAAGCCTGTTTCTCAGCAGGCCGGGAGGAGACGTGTGGTCTCGAGTGCAGTTGCATGGCAAACAGTGCGGAGGCCAGAGTTCTGTGAGAGCCGACAGCTCTCCTCGCTCTCCATTTAAGCCCGAAGACGGTGGAGAACTCACGGAAACCGCGGCAGGCAAGACCTGTCCGGTGGCCATTTCACCACTACACTGAGGCCAAGGGTCACCTTGCGGTTTCCCAGGACGAACGTGGGCTGCAGGATTAGCTCTCCTCCAGAGTTGCAAGAGCCCTGCTTCTCAGGCTAAAATACTCCTTCCTACCCGGGCGTAGGGGCAGAGGACAGATGCTGGGCAATAGCAGGGTCTTGCAAGCAGCCCCTGAGAAACCGGGATCCAAGCTTCCAAAGGGAAACGCCTGCTTCTGTATGCAGGGTCACCTAGCCCTGTTAGCAGCAAACCTAAGTCCCTGCAGTATTGGCGCTGCAAAGGTTGACCATCGCCAAACAATGGGAACTTCGCTGAATAAATTGTCCTTTCAAGGCCTCTAAGTGTGGCTGGTTCCTTAACACAGGGAAGGCCTCAGCCAGGCGTAGTTGGCAATTCCTCTTACGACGACTACCAGTGTAACGTGAGGAATTGTGCTCTTTGCTCAGGTTGGTCCTCACTACGACTTCCTGCTTAACCTAGAGAGGCGGCAAGTGTGAGCTCCCGGAAAGAACGCTGAGCAGACTGTTCACCTCAATGCAGGTGGCTTTTCCTCAACTGAATGCAAGTGGCCCAGCACATGAGACGGGCTCGGACTGCCTTCGTGAGCATTGGCAAGCTGGGGCAACGTAGGTTTCCAAGGAAGAGGACAGCGTGTCGCCTTGGAGTCTACAAGCCAAGAAGTGTTACAAAGGGCCTGCACGGCGGCCTGTTTCTCAGCAGGCCGGGAGGAGACGTGTGGTCTTGCGTTCAGCTGCATGGCAAACAGTGCGGAGGCCAGAGTTCTGTGAGAGCCGACAGCTCTCATCGCTCTCCATTTAAGCCCGAAGACGGTGGAGAACTCACGGAAACCGCGGCAGGCAAGACCTGTCCGGCGGCCATTTCGCCTCTACACTGAGGCCAAGGGTCGCCTTGCGGTTTCCCAGGACGAACGTGGGCTGCAGGATTAGCTCTCCTCCAGAATTGCAAGAGCCCTGCTTCTCAGGCTAAAATACTCGCTTCCTACACAGGCGTAGGGGCAGAGGACAGATGCTGGGCAATAGCAGGGTCTTGCAAGCAGCCTCTGAGAAACCGGGATCCCAGCTTCCAAAGGGAAAAGCCTGCTTCTGTATGCAGGGTCACCTAGCCTAGTTAGCAGCAAACCTAAATCCCTGCTGTATTGGCCCTGCGAAGGGACACCGTCGCAAGACACTGGGAACTTCGCTGAATAAAGTTTCCTTTACAGGCGTCTAAGTGTGGCGACTTCCCTAACAGAACGAAGACCTTAGCAAGGCCTAGTAGGCAATGCCTCTTACGACGACTACCACTGCAAAGTGAGCAATTGTGCTCTTTGCTCAGTTTGGACCTCACCTCGACATCCTGCTTAAGCTAGAGAGGGGGCGATTGTGAGCTCCCGGAAAGAACGCTGAGCAGAGTGTTCACCTCAACGCAGGTGGCTTTCCGTAACCGAATCAAAGTTGCGCAGCACACGAGACTGGTTAGGACTGCCTTCGGTAGCGTTTGGCAAGCTGTGGCAACGTAGGTTTCCAAGGAAGAGGACAGCGTGTCGCCTTGGACTCTGCACGCCAGGAAATGTTAACAAGGGCCTACACGGATGCCTGTTTCTCAGCAGGCCGGGAGGAGACGTGTGGTCTCGAGTGCAGTTGCATGGCAAACAGTGCGGAGGCCAGAGTTCTGTGAGAGCCGACAGCTCTCCATTTAAGCCCGAAGACGGTGGAGAACTCACGGAAACCGCGGCAGGCAAGACCTGTCCGGCGGCCATTTCGCCACTACACTGAGGCCAAGGGTCGCCTTGCGGTTTCCCAGGACGAACGTGGGCTGCAGGATTAGCTCTCCTCCAGAGTTGCAAGAGCCCTGCTTCTCAGGCTAAAATACTCGCTTCCTACACAGGTGTAGGGGCAGAGGACAGATGCTGGGCAATAGCAGGGTCTTGCAAGCAGCCCCTGAGAAACCGGGATCCCAGCTTCCAAAGGGAAAAGCCTGCTTCTGTATGCAGGGTCACCTAGCCTAGTTAGCAGCAAACCTAAGTCCCTGCTGTATTGGCCCTGCGAAGGGACACCGTCGCAAGACACTGGGAACTTCGCTGAATAAAGTTTCCTTTACAGGCGTCTAAGTGTGGCGACTTCCCTAACAGAACGAAGACCTTAGCAAGGCCTAGTAGGCAATGCCTCTTACGACGACTACCACTGCAAAGTGAGCAATTGTGCTCTTTGCTCAGTTTGGACCTCACCTCGACATCCTGCTTAAGCTAGAGAGGGGGCGATTGTGAGCTCCCGGAAAGAACGCTGAGCAGAGTGTTCACCTCAACGCAGGTGGCTTTCCGTAACCGAATCAAAGTTGCGCAGCACACGAGACTGGTTAGGACTGCCTTCGGTAGCGTTTGGCAAGCTGTGGCAACGTAGGTTTCCAAGGAAGAGGACAGCGTGTCGCCTTGGACTCTGCACGCCAGGAAATGTTAACAAGGGCCTACACGGATGCCTGTTTCTCAGCAGGCCGGGAGGAGACGTGTGGTCTCGAGTGCAGTTGCATGGCAAACAGTGCGGAGGCCAGAGTTCTGTGAGAGCCGACAGCTCTCCATTTAAGCCCGAAGACGGTGGAGAACTCACGGAAACCGCGGCAGGCAAGACCTGTCCGGCGGCCATTTCGCCACTACACTGAGGCCAAGGGTCGCCTTGCAGTTTCCCAGGACGAACGTGGGCTGCAGGATTAGCTCTCCTCCAGAATTGCAAGAGCCCTGCTTCTCAGGCTAAAATACTCCTTCCTACCCGGGCGTAGGGGCAGAGGACAGATGCTGGGCAATAGCAGGGTCTTGCAAGCAGCCCCTGAGAAACCGGGATCCAAGCTTCCAAAGGGAAACGCCTGCTTCTGTATGCAGGGTCACCTAGCCCTGTTAGCAGCAAACCTAAGTCCCTGCAGTATTGGCGCTGCAAAGGTTGACCATCGCCAAACAATGGGAACTTCGCTGAATAAATTGTCCTTTCAAGGCCTCTAAGTGTGGCTGGTTCCTTAACACAGGGAAGGCCTCAGCCAGGCGTAGTTGGCAATTCCTCTTACGACGACTACCAGTGTAACGTGAGGAATTGTGCTCTTTGCTCAGGTTGGTCCTCACTACGACTTCCTTCTTAACCTAGAGAGGCGGCAAGTGTGAGCTCCCGGAAAGAACGCTGAGCAGACTGTTCACCTCAATGCAGGTGGCTTTTCCTCACTGAATGCAAGTGGCCCAGCACATGAGACGGGCTCGGACTGCCTTCGTGAGCGTTGGCAAGCTGGGGCAACGTAGGTTTCCAAGGAAGAGGACAGCGTGTCGCCTTTGTGTTTACATGCCAAGAAGTGTTACGAAGGGCCTGCACGGCGGCCTGTTTCTCAGCAGGCCGGGAGGAGACGTGTGGTCTCGAGTGCAGTTGCATGGCAAACAGTGCGGAGGCCAGAGTTCTGTGAGAGCCGACAGATCTCCTCGCTCTCCATTTAAGCCCGAAGATGGTGGAGAACTCACGGAAACCGCGGCAGGCAAGACCTGTCCGGCGGCCATTTCGCCACTACACTGAGGCCAAGGGTCGCCTTGCGGTTTCCCAGGACGAACGTGGGCTGCAGGATTAGCTCTCCTCCAGAGTTGCAAGAGCCCTGCTTCTCAGGCTAAAATACTCGCTTCCTACACAGGCGTAGGGGCAGAGGACAGATGCTGGGCAATAGCAGGGTCTTGCAAGCAGCCCCTGAGAAACCGGGATCCCAGCTTCCAAAGGGAAAAGCCTGCTTCTGTATGCAGGGTCACCTAGCCTAGTTAGCAGCAAACCTAAGTCCCTGCTGTATTGGCCCTGCGAAGGGACACCGTCGCAAGACACTGGGAACTTCGCTGAATAAAGTTTCCTTTACAGGCGTCTAAGTGTGGCGACTTCCCTAACAGAACGAAGACCTTAGCAAGGCCTAGTAGGCAATGCCTCTTACGACGACTACCACTGCAAAGTGAGCAATTGTGCTCTTTGCTCAGTTTGGACCTCACCTCGACATCCTGCTTAAGCTAGAGAGGGGGCGATTGTGAGCTCCCGGAAAGAACGCTGAGCAGAGTGTTCACCTCAACGCAGGTGGCTTTCCGTAACCGAAACAAAGTTGCGCAGCACACGAGACTGGTTAGGACTGCCTTCGGTAGCGTTTGGCAAGCTGTGGCAACGTAGGTTTCCAAGGAAGAGGACAGCGTGTCGCCTTGGACTCTGCACGCCAGGAAATGTTAACAAGGGCCTACACGGATGCCTGTTTCTCAGCAGGCCGGGAGGAGACGTGTGGTCTCGAGTGCAGTTGCATGGCAAACAGTGCGGAGGCCAGAGTTCTGTGAGAGCCGACAGCTCTCCATTTAAGCCCGAAGACGGTGGAGAACTCACGGAAACCGCGGCAGGCAAGACCTGTCCGGCGGCCATTTCGCCACTACACTGAGGCCAAGGGTCGCCTTGCGGTTTCCCAGGACGAACGTGGGCTGCAGGATTAGCTCTCCTCCAGAGTTGCAAGAGCCCTGCTTCTCAGGCTAAAATACTCCTTCCTACCCGGGCGTAGGGGCAGAGGACAGATGCTGGGCAATAGCAGGGTCTTGCAAGCAGCCCCTGAGAAACCGGGATCCAAGCTTCCAAAGGGAAACGCCTGCTTCTGTATGCAGGGTCACCTAGCCCTGTTAGCAGCAAACCTAAGTCCCTGCAGTATTGGCGCTGCAAAGGTTGACCATCGCCAAACAATGGGAACTTCGCTGAATAAATTGTCCTTTCAAGGCCTCTAAGTGTGGCTGGTTCCTTAACACAGGGAAGGCCTCAGCCAGGCGTAGTTGGCAATTCCTCTTACGACGACTACCAGTGTAACGTGAGGAATTGTGCTCTTTGCTCAGGTTGGTCCTCACTACGACTTCCTTCTTAACCTAGAGAGGCGGCAAGTGTGAGCTCCCGGAAAGAACGCTGAGCAGACTGTTCACCTCAATGCAGGTGGCTTTTCCTCACTGAATGCAAGTGGCCCAGCACATGAGACGGGCTCGGACTGCCTTCGTGAGCGTTGGCAAGCTGGGGCAACGTAGGTTTCCAAGGAAGAGGACAGCGTGTCGCCTTGGTGTTTACATGCCAAGAAGTGTTACGAAGGGCCTGCACGGCGGCCTGTTTCTCAGCAGGCCGGGAGGAGACGTGTGGTCTCGAGTGCAGTTGCATGGCAAACAGTGCGGAGGCCAGAGTTCTGTGAGAGCCGACAGCTCTCCTCGCTCTCCATTTAAGCCCGAAGACGGTGGAGAACTCACGGAAACCGCGGCAGGCAAGACCTGTCCGGCGGCCATTTCGCCACTACACTGAGGCCAAGGGTCGCCTTGCGGTTTCCCAGGACGAACGTGGGCTGCAGGATTAGCTCTCCTCCAGAGTTGCAAGAGCCCTGCTTCTCAGGCTAAAATACTCCTTCCTACCCGGGCGTAGGGGCAGAGGACAGATGCTGGGCAATAGCAGGGTCTTGCAAGCAGCCCCTGAGAAACCGGGATCCAAGCTTCCAAAGGGAAACGCCTGCTTCTGTATGCAGGGTCACCTAGCCCTGTTAGCAGCAAACCTAAGTCCCTGCAGTATTGGCGCTGCAAAGGTTGACCATCGCCAAACAATGGGAACTTCGCTGAATAAATTGTCCTTTCAAGGCCTCTAAGTGTGGCTGGTTCCTTAACACAGGGAAGGCCTCAGCCAGGCGTAGTTGGCAATTCCTCTTACGACGACTACCAGTGTAACGTGAGGAATTGTGCTCTTTGCTCAGGTTGGTCCTCACTACGACTTCCTTCTTAACCTAGAGAGGCGGCAAGTGTGAGCTCCCGGAAAGAACGCTGAGCAGACTGTTCACCTCAATGCAGGTGGCTTTTCCTCACTGAATGCAAGTGGCCCAGCACATGAGACGGGCTCGGACTGCCTTCGTGAGCGTTGGCAAGCTGGGGCAACGTAGGTTTCCAAGGAAGAGGACAGCGTGTCGCCTTGGAGTCTACAAGCCAAGAAGTGTTACAAAGGGCCTGCACGGCGGCCTGTTTCTCAGCAGGCCGGGAGGAGACGTGTGGGCTTGCGTTCAGCTGCATGGCAAACAGTGCGGAGGCCAGAGTTCTGTGAGAGCCGACAGCTCTCCTCGCTCTCCATTTAAGCCCGAAGACGGTGGAGAACTCACGGAAACCGCGGCAGGCAAGACCTGTCCGGCGGCCATTTCACCACTACACTGAGGCCAAGGGTCGCCTTGCGGTTTCCCAGGACGAACGTGGGCTGCAGGATTAGCTCTCCTCCAGAATTGCAAGAACCCTGCTTCTCAGGCTAAAATACTCGCTTCCTACACAGGCGTAGGGGCAGAGGACAGATGCTGGGCAATAGCAGGGTCTTGCAAGCAGCCCCTGAGAAACCGGGATCCCAGCTTCCAAAGGGAAAAGCCTGCTTCTGTATGCAGGGTCACCTAGCCTAGTTAGCAGCAAACCTAAGTCCCTGCTGTATTGGCCCTGCGAAGGGACACCGTCGCAAGACACTGGGAACTTCGCTGAATAAAGTTTCCTTTACAGGCGTCTAAGTGTGGCGACTTCCCTAACAGAACGAAGACCTTAGCAAGGCCTAATAGGCAATGCCTCTTACGACGACTACCACTGCAAAGTGAGCAATTGTGCTCTTTGCTCAGTTTGGACCTCACCTCGACATCCTGCTTAAGCTAGAGAGGGGGCGATTGTGAGCTCCCGGAAAGAACGCTGAGCAGAGTGTTCACCTCAACGCAGGTGGCTTTCCGTAACCGAATCAAAGTTGCGCAGCACACGAGACTGGTTAGGACTGCCTTCGGTAGCGTTTGGCAAGCTGTGGCAACGTAGGTTTCCAAGGAAGAGGACAGCGTGTCGCCTTGGACTCTGCACGCCAGGAAATGTTAACAAGGGCCTACACGGATGCCTGTTTCTCAGCAGGCCGGGAGGAGACGTGTGGTCTCGAGTGCAGTTGCATGGCAAACAGTGCGGAGGCCAGAGTTCTGTGAGAGCCGACAGCTCTCCATTTAAGCCCGAAGACGGTGGAGAACTCACGGAAACCGCGGCAGGCAAGACCTGTCCGGCGGCCATTTCGCCACTACACTGAGGCCAAGGGTCACCTTGCGGTTTCCCAGGACGAACGTGGGCTGCAGGATTAGCTCTCCTCCAGAGTTGCAAGAGCCCTGCTTCTCAGGCTAAAATACTCCTTCCTACCCGGGCGTAGGGGCAGAGGACAGATGCTGGGCAATAGCAGGGTCTTGCAAGCAGCCCCTGAGAAACCGGGATCCAAGCTTCCAAAGGGAAACGCCTGCTTCTGTTTGCAGGGTCACCTAGCCCTGTTAGCAGCAAACCTAAGTCCCTGCAGTATTGGCGCTGCAAAGGTTGACCATCGCCAAACAATGGGAACTTCGCTGAATAAATTGTCCTTTCAAGGCCTCTAAGTGTGGCTGGTTCCTTAACACAGGGAAGGCCTCAGCCAGGCGTAGTTGGCAATTCCTCTTACGACGACTACCAGTGTAACGTGAGGAATTGTGCTCTTTGCTCAGGTTGGTCCTCACTACGACTTCCTGCTTAACCTAGAGAGGCGGCAAGTGTGAGCTCCCGGAAAGAACGCTGAGCAGACTGTTCACCTCAATGCAGGTGGCTTTTCCTCAACTGAATGCAAGTGGCCCAGCACATGAGACGGGCTCGGACTGCCTTCGTGAGCGTTGGCAAGCTGAGGCAACGTAGGTTTCCAAGGAAGAGGACAGCGTGTCGCCTTGGAGTCTACAAGCCAAGAAGTGTTACAAAGGGCCTGCACGGCGGCCTGTTTCTCAGCAGGCCAGGAGGAGACGTGTGGTCTTGCGTTCAGCTGCATGGCAAACAGTGCGGAGGCCAGAGTTCTGTGAGAGCCGACAGCTCTCCTCGCTCTCCATTTAAGCCCGAAGACGGTGGAGAACTCACGGAAACCGCGGCAGGCAAGACCTGTCCGGCGGCCATTTCGCCACTACACTGAGGCCAAGGGTCACCTTGCGGTTTCCCAGGACGAACGTGGGCTGCAGGATTAGCTCTCCTCCAGAATTGCAAGAACCCTGCTTCTCAGGCTAAAATACTCGCTTCCTACACAGGCGTAGGGGCAGAGGACAGATGCTGGGCAATAGCAGGGTCTTGCAAGCAGCCCCTGAGAAACCGGGATCCAAGCTTCCAAAGGGAAAAGCCTGTTTCTGTATGCAGGGTCACCTAGCCTAGTTAGCAGCAAACCTAAGTCCCTGCTGTATTGGCCCTGCGAAGGGACACCGTCGCAAGACACTGGGAACTTCGCTGAATAAAGTTTCCTTTACAGGCGTCTAAGTGTGGCGACTTCCCTAACAGAACGAAGACCTTAGCAAGGCCTAATAGGCAATGCCTCTTACGACGACTACCACTGCAAAGTGAGCAATTGTGCTCTTTGCTCAGTTTGGACCTCACCTCGACATCCTGCTTAACCTAGAGAGGGGGCGATTGTGAGCTCCCGGAAAGAACGCTGAGCAGAGTGTTCACCTCAACGCAGGTGGCTTTCCGTAACCGAATCAAAGTTGCGCAGCACACGAGACTGGTTAGGACTGCCTTCGGTAGCGTTTGGCAAGCTGTGGCAACGTAGGTTTCCAAGGAAGAGGACAGCGTGTCGCCTTGGACTCTGCACGCCAGGAAATGTTAACAAGGGCCTACACGGATGCCTGTTTCTCAGCAGGCCGGGAGGAGACGTGTGGTCTCGAGTGCAGTTGCATGGCAAACAGTGCGGAGGCCAGAGTTCTGTGAGAGCCGACAGCTCTCCATTTAAGCCCGAAGACGGTGGAGAACTCACGGAAACCGCGGCAGGCAAGACCTGTCCGGCGGCCATTTCGCCACTACACTGAGGCCAAGGGTCGCCTTGCGGTTTCCCAGGACGAACGTGGGCTGCAGGATTAGCTCTCCTCCAGAGTTGCAAGAGCCCTGCTTCTCAGGCTAAAATACTCCTTCCTACCCGGGCGTAGGGGCAGAGGACAGATGCTGGGCAATAGCAGGGTCTTGCAAGCAGCCCCTGAGAAACCGGGATCCAAGCTTCCAAAGGGAAACGCCTGCTTCTGTATGCAGGGTCACCTAGCCCTGTTAGCAGCAAACCTAAGTCCCTGCAGTATTGGCGCTGCAAAGGTTGACCATCGCCAAACAATGGGAACTTCGCTGAATAAATTGTCCTTTCAAGGCCTCTAAGTGTGGCTGGTTCCTTAACACAGGGAAGGCCTCAGCCAGGCGTAGTTGGCAATTCCTCTTACGACGACTACCAGTGTAACGTGAGGAATTGTGCTCTTTGCTCAGGTTGGTCCTCACTACGACTTCCTGCTTAACCTAGAGAGGCGGCAAGTGTGAGCTCCCGGAAAGAACGCTGAGCAGACTGTTCACCTCAATGCAGGTGGCTTTTCCTCAACTGAATGCAAGTGGCCCAGCACATGAGACGGGCTCGGACTGCCTTCGTGAGCGTTGGCAAGCTGGGGCAACGTAGGTTTCCAAGGAAGAGGACAGCGTGTCGCCTTGGAGTCTACAAGCCAAGAAGTGTTACAAAGGGCCTGCACGGCGGCCTGTTTCTCAGCAGGCCGGGAGGAGACGTGTGGTCTTGCGTTCAGCTGCATGGCAAACAGTGCGGAGGCCAGAGTTCTGTGAGAGCCGACAGCTCTCCTCGCTCTCCATTTAAGCCCGAAGACGGTGGAGAACTCACGGAAACCGCGGCAGGCAAGACCTGTCCGGCGGCCATTTCGCCACTACACTGAGGCCAAGGGTCACCTTGCGGTTTCCCAGGACGAACGTGGGCTGCAGGATTAGCTCTCCTCCAGAATTGCAAGAACCCTGCTTCTCAGGCTAAAATACTCGCTTCCTACCCAGGCGTAGGGGCAGAGGACAGATGCTGGGCAATAGCAGGGTCTTGCAAGCAGCCCCTGAGAAACCGGGATCCAAGCTTCCAAAGGGAAAAGCCTGTTTCTGTATGCAGGGTCACCTAGCCTAGTTAGCAGCAAACCTAAGTCCCTGCTGTATTGGCCCTGCGAAGGGACACCGTCGCAAGACACTGGGAACTTCGCTGAATAAAGTTTCCTTTACAGGCGTCTAAGTGTGGCGACTTCCCTAACAGAACGAAGACCTTAGCAAGGCCTAATAGGCAATGCCTCTTACGACGACTACCACTGCAAAGTGAGCAATTGTGCTCTTTGCTCAGTTTGGACCTCACCTCGACATCCTGCTTAACCTAGAGAGGGGGCGATTGTGAGCTCCCGGAAAGAACGCTGAGCAGAGTGTTCACCTCAACGCAGGTGGCTTTCCGTAACCGAATCAAAGTTGCGCAGCACACGAGACTGGTTAGGACTGCCTTCGGTAGCGTTTGGCAAGCTGTGGCAACGTAGGTTTCCAAGGAAGAGGACAGCGTGTCGCCTTGGACTCTGCACGCCAGGAAATGTTAACAAGGGCCTACACGGATGCCTGTTTCTCAGCAGGCCGGGAGGAGACGTGTGGTCTCGAGTGCAGTTGCATGGCAAACAGTGCGGAGGCCAGAGTTCTGTGAGAGCCGACAGCTCTCCATTTAAGCCCGAAGACGGTGGAGAACTCACGGAAACCGCGGCAGGCAAGACCTGTCCGGCGGCCATTTCGCCACTACACTGAGGCCAAGGGTCGCCTTGCGGTTTCCCAGGACGAACGTGGGCTGCAGGATTAGCTCTCCTCCAGAGTTGCAAGAGCCCTGCTTCTCAGGCTAAAATACTCCTTCCTACCCGGGCGTAGGGGCAGAGGACAGATGCTGGGCAATAGCAGGGTCTTGCAAGCAGCCCCTGAGAAACCGGGATCCAAGCTTCCAAAGGGAAACGCCTGCTTCTGTTTGCAGGGTCACCTAGCCCTGTTAGCAGCAAACCTAAGTCCCTGCAGTATTGGCGCTGCAAAGGTTGACCATCGCCAAACAATGGGAACTTCGCTGAATAAATTGTCCTTTCAAGGCCTCTAAGTGTGGCTGGTTCCTTAACACAGGGAAGGCCTCAGCCAGGCGTAGTTGGCAATTCCTCTTACGACGACTACCAGTGTAACGTGAGGAATTGTGCTCTTTGCTCAGGTTGGTCCTCACTACGACTTCCTGCTTAACCTAGAGAGGCGGCAAGTGTGAGCTCCCGGAAAGAACGCTGAGCAGACTGTTCACCTCAATGCAGGTGGCTTTTCCTCAACTGAATGCAAGTGGCCCAGCACATGAGACGGGCTCGGACTGCCTTCGTGAGCGTTGGCAAGCTGGGGCAACGTAGGTTTCCAAGGAAGAGGACAGCGTGTCGCCTTGGAGTCTACAAGCCAAGAAGTGTTACAAAGGGCCTGCACGGCGGCCTGTTTCTCAGCAGGCCGGGAGGAGACGTGTGGTCTTGCGTTCAGCTGCATGGCAAACAGTGCGGAGGCCAGAGTTCTGTGAGAGCCGACAGCTCTCCTCGCTCTCCATTTAAGCCCGAAGATGGTGGAGAACTCACGGAAACCGCGGCAGGCAAGACCTGTCCGGCGGCCATTTCGCCACTACACTGAGGCCAAGGGTCACCTTGCGGTTTCCCAGGACGAACGTGGGCTGCAGGATTAGCTCTCCTCCAGAATTGCAAGAACCCTGCTTCTCAGGCTAAAATACTCGCTTCCTACACAGGCGTAGGGGCAGAGGACAGATGCTGGGCAATAGCAGGGTCTTGCAAGCAGCCCCTGAGAAACCGGGATCCAAGCTTCCAAAGGGAAAAGCCTGTTTCTGTATGCAGGGTCACCTAGCCTAGTTAGCAGCAAACCTAAGTCCCTGCTGTATTGGCCCTGCGAAGGGACACCGTCGCAAGACACTGGGAACTTCGCTGAATAAAGTTTCCTTTACAGGCGTCTAAGTGTGGCGACTTCCCTAACAGAACGAAGACCTTAGCAAGGCCTAATAGGCAATGCCTCTTACGACGACTACCACTGCAAAGTGAGCAATTGTGCTCTTTGCTCAGTTTGGACCTCACCTCGACATCCTGCTTAACCTAGAGAGGGGGCGATTGTGAGCTCCCGGAAAGAACGCTGAGCAGAGTGTTCACCTCAACGCAGGTGGCTTTCCGTAACCGAATCAAAGTTGCGCAGCACACGAGACTGGTTAGGACTGCCTTCGGTAGCGTTTGGCAAGCTGTGGCAACGTAGGTTTCCAAGGAAGAGGACAGCGTGTCGCCTTGGACTCTGCACGCCAGGAAATGTTAACAAGGGCCTACACGGATGCCTGTTTCTCAGCAGGCCGGGAGGAGACGTGTGGTCTCGAGTGCAGTTGCATGGCAAACAGTGCGGAGGCCAGAGTTCTGTGAGAGCCGACAGCTCTCCATTTAAGCCCGAAGACGGTGGAGAACTCACGGAAACCGCGGCAGGCAAGACCTGTCCGGCGGCCATTTCGCCACTACACTGAGGCCAAGGGTCGCCTTGCGGTTTCCCAGGACGAACGTGGGCTGCAGGATTAGCTCTCCTCCAGAGTTGCAAGAGCCCTGCTTCTCAGGCTAAAATACTCCTTCCTACCCGGGCGTAGGGGCAGAGGACAGATGCTGGGCAATAGCAGGGTCTTGCAAGCAGCCCCTGAGAAACCGGGATCCAAGCTTCCAAAGGGAAACGCCTGCTTCTGTATGCAGGGTCACCTAGCCCTGTTAGCAGCAAACCTAAGTCCCTGCAGTATTGGCGCTGCAAAGGTTGACCATCGCCAAACAATGGGAACTTCGCTGAATAAATTGTCCTTTCAAGGCCTCTAAGTGTGGCTGGTTCCTTAACACAGGGAAGGCCTCAGCCAGGCGTAGTTGGCAATTCCTCTTACGACGACTACCAGTGTAACGTGAGGAATTGTGCTCTTTGCTCAGGTTGGTCCTCACTTCGACTTCCTGCTTAACCTAGAGAGGCGGCAAGTGTGAGCTCCCGGAAAGAACGCTGAGCAGACTGTTCACCTCAATGCAGGTGGCTTTTCCTCAACTGAATGCAAGTGGCCCAGCACATGAGACGGGCTCGGACTGCCTTCGTGAGCGTTGGCAAGCTGGGGCAACGTAGGTTTCCAAGGAAGAGGACAGCGTGTCGCCTTGGAGTCTACAAGCCAAGAAGTGTTACAAAGGGCCTGCACGGCGGCCTGTTTCTCAGCAGGCCGGGAGGAGACGTGTGGGCTTGCGTTCAGCTGCATGGCAAACAGTGCGGAGGCCAGAGTTCTGTGAGAGCCGACAGCTCTCCTCGCTCTCCATTTAAGCCCGAAGACGGTGGAGAACTCACGGAAACCGCGGCAGGCAAGACCTGTCCGGCGGCCATTTCACCACTACACTGAGGCCAAGGGTCGCCTTGCGGTTTCCCAGGACGAACGTGGGCTGCAGGATTAGCTCTCCTCCAGAATTGCAAGAACCCTGCTTCTCAGGCTAAAATACTCGCTTCCTACACAGGCGTAGGGGCAGAGGACAGATGCTGGGCAATAGCAGGGTCTTGCAAGCAGCCCCTGAGAAACCGGGATCCCAGCTTCCAAAGGGAAAAGCCTGCTTCTGTATGCAGGGTCACCTAGCCTAGTTAGCAGCAAACCTAAGTCCCTGCTGTATTGGCCCTGCGAAGGGACACCGTCGCAAGACACTGGGAACTTCGCTGAATAAAGTTTCCTTTACAGGCGTCTAAGTGTGGCGACTTCCCTAACAGAACGAAGACCTTAGCAAGGCCTAATAGGCAATGCCTCTTACGACGACTACCACTGCAAAGTGAGCAATTGTGCTCTTTGCTCAGTTTGGACCTCACCTCGACATCCTGCTTAACCTAGAGAGGGGGCGATTGTGAGCTCCCGGAAAGAACGCTGAGCAGAGTGTTCACCTCAACGCAGGTGGCTTTCCGTAACCGAATCAAAGTTGCGCAGCACACGAGACTGGTTAGGACTGCCTTCGGTAGCGTTTGGCAAGCTGTGGCAACGTAGGTTTCCAAGGAAGAGGACAGCGTGTCGCCTTGGACTCTGCACGCCAGGAAATGTTAACAAGGGCCTACACGGATGCCTGTTTCTCAGCAGGCCGGAAGGAGACGTGTGGTCTCGAGTGCAGTTGCATGGCAAACAGTGCGGAGGCCAGAGTTCTGTGAGAGCCGACAGCTCTCCATTTAAGCCCGAAGACGGTGGAGAACTCACGGAAACCGCGGCAGGCAAGACCTGTCCGGCGGCCATTTCGCCACTACACTGAGGCCAAGGGTCACCTTGCGGTTTCCCAGGACGAACGTGGGCTGCAGGATTAGCTCTCCTCCAGAGTTGCAAGAGCCCTGCTTCTCAGGCTAAAATACTCCTTCCTACCCGGGCGTAGGGGCAGAGGACAGATGCTGGGCAATAGCAGGGTCTTGCAAGCAGCCCCTGAGAAACCGGGATCCAAGCTTCCAAAGGGAAACGCCTGCTTCTGTTTGCAGGGTCACCTAGCCCTGTTAGCAGCAAACCTAAGTCCCTGCAGTATTGGCGCTGCAAAGGTTGACCATCGCCAAACAATGGGAACTTCGCTGAATAAATTGTCCTTTCAAGGCCTCTAAGTGTGGCTGGTTCCTTAACACAGGGAAGGCCTCAGCCAGGCGTAGTTGGCAATTCCTCTTACGACGACTACCAGTGTAACGTGAGGAATTGTGCTCTTTGCTCAGGTTGGTCCTCACTACGACTTCCTGCTTAACCTAGAGAGGCGGCAAGTGTGAGCTCCCGGAAAGAACGCTGAGCAGACTGTTCACCTCAATGCAGGTGGCTTTTCCTCAACTGAATGCAAGTGGCCCAGCACATGAGATGGGCTCGGACTGCCTTCGTGAGCGTTGGCAAGCTGGGGCAACGTAGGTTTCCAAGGAAGAGGACAGCGTGTCGCCTTGGAGTCTACAAGCCAAGAAGTGTTACAAAGGGCCTGCACGGCGGCCTGTTTCTCAGCAGGCCGGGAGGAGACGTGTGGTCTTGCGTTCAGCTGCATGGCAAACAGTGCGGAGGCCAGAGTTCTGTGAGAGCCGACAGCTCTCCTCGCTCTCCATTTAAGCCCGAAGACGGTGGAGAACTCACGGAAACCGCGGCAGGCAAGACCTGTCCGGCGGCCATTTCGCCACTACACTGAGGCCAAGGGTCACCTTGCGGTTTCCCAGGACGAACGTGGGCTGCAGGATTAGCTCTCCTCCAGAATTGCAAGAACCCTGCTTCTCAGGCTAAAATACTCGCTTCCTACACAGGCGTAGGGGCAGAGGACAGATGCTGGGCAATAGCAGGGTCTTGCAAGCAGCCCCTGAGAAACCGGGATCCAAGCTTCCAAAGGGAAAAGCCTGTTTCTGTATGCAGGGTCACCTAGCCTAGTTAGCAGCAAACCTAAGTCCCTGCTGTATTGGCCCTGCGAAGGGACACCGTCGCAAGACACTGGGAACTTCGCTGAATAAAGTTTCCTTTACAGGCGTCTAAGTGTGGCGACTTCCCTAACAGAACGAAGACCTTAGCAAGGCCTAATAGGCAATGCCTCTTACGACGACTACCACTGCAAAGTGAGCAATTGTGCTCTTTGCTCAGTTTGGACCTCACCTCGACATCCTGCTTAACCTAGAGAGGGGGCGATTGTGAGCTCCCGGAAAGAACGCTGAGCAGAGTGTTCACCTCAACGCAGGTGGCTTTTCGTAACCGAATCAAAGTTGCGCAGCACACGAGACTGGTTAGGACTGCCTTCGGTAGCGTTTGGCAAGCTGTGGCAACGTAGGTTTCCAAGGAAGAGGACAGCGTGTCGCCTTGGACTCTGCACGCCAGGAAATGTTAACAAGGGCCTACACGGATGCCTGTTTCTCAGCAGGCCGGGAGGAGACGTGTGGTCTCGAGTGCAGTTGCATGGCAAACAGTGCGGAGGCCAGAGTTCTGTGAGAGCCGACAGCTCTCCATTTAAGCCCGAAGACGGTGGAGAACTCACGGAAACCGCGGCAGGCAAGACCTGTCCGGCGGCCATTTCGCAACTACACTGAGGCCAAGGGTCGCCTTGCGGTTTCCCAGGACGAACGTGGGCTGCAGGATTAGCTCTCCTCCAGAGTTGCAAGAGCCCTGCTTCTCAGGCTAAAATACTCCTTCCTACCTGGGCGTAGGGGCAGAGGACAGATGCTGGGCAATAGCAGGGTCTTGCAAGCAGCCCCTGAGAAACCGGGATCCAAGCTTCCAAAGGGAAACGTCTGCTTCTGTATGCAGGGTCACCTAGCCCTGTTAGCAGCAAACCTAAGTCCCTGCAGTATTGGCGCTGCAAAGGTTGACCATCGCCAAACAATGGGAACTTCGCTGAATAAATTGTCCTTTCAAGGCCTCTAAGTGTGGCTGGTTCCTTAACACAGGGAAGGCCTCAGCCAGGCGTAGTTGGCAATTCCTCTTACGACGACTACCAGTGTAACGTGAGGAATTGTGCTCTTTGCTCAGGTTGGTCCTCACTACGACTTCCTTCTTAACCTAGAGAGGCGGCAAGTGTGAGCTCCCGGAAAGAACGCTGAGCAGACTGTTCACCTCAATGCAGGTGGCTTTTCCTCACTGAATGCAAGTGGCCCAGCACATGAGACGGGCTCGGACTGCCTTCGTGAGCGTTGGCAAGCTGGGGCAACGTAGGTTTCCAAGGAAGAGGACAGCGTGTCGCCTTGGAGTCTACAAGCCAAGAAGTGTTACAAAGGGCCTGCACGGCGGCCTGTTTCTCAGCAGGCCGGGAGGAGACGTGTGGGCTTGCGTTCAGCTGCATGGCAAACAGTGCGGAGGCCAGAGTTCTGTGAGAGCCGACAGCTCTCCTCGCTCTCCATTTAAGCCCGAAGACGGTGGAGAATTCACGGAAACCGCGGCAGGCAAGACCTGTCCGGCGGCCATTTCGCCACTACACTGAGGCCAAGGGTCGCCTTGCGGTTTCCCAGGACGAACGTGGGCTGCAGGATTAGCTCTCCTCCAGAATTGCAAGAACCCTGCTTCTCAGGCTAAAATACTCGCTTCCTACACAGGCGTAGGGGCAGAGGACAGATGCTGGGCAATAGCAGGGTCTTGCAAGCAGCCCCTGAGAAACCGGGATCCCAGCTTCCAAAGGGAAAAGCCTGCTTCTGTATGCAGGGTCACCTAGCCTAGTTAGCAGCAAACCTAAGTCCCTGCTGTATTGGCCCTGCGAAGGGACACCGTCGCAAGACACTGGGAACTTCGCTGAATAAAGTTTCCTTTACAGGCGTCTAAGTGTGGCGACTTCCCTAACAGAACGAAGACCTTAGCAAGGCCTAATAGGCAATGCCTCTTACGACGACTACCACTGCAAAGTGAGCAATTGTGCTCTTTGCTCAGTTTGGACCTCACCTCGACATCCTGCTTAACCTAGAGAGGGGGCGATTGTGAGCTCCCGGAAAGAACGCTGAGCAGAGTGTTCACCTCAACGCAGGTGGCTTTCCGTAACCGAATCAAAGTTGCGCAGCACACGAGACTGGTTAGGACTGCCTTCGGTAGCGTTTGGCAAGCTGTGGCAACGTAGGTTTCCAAGGAAGAGGACAGCGTGTCGCCTTGGACTCTGCACGCCAGGAAATGTTAACAAGGGCCTACACGGATGCCTGTTTCTCAGCAGGCCGGGAGGAGACGTGTGGTCTCGAGTGCAGTTGCATGGCAAACAGTGCGGAGGCCAGAGTTCTGTGAGAGCCGACAGCTCTCCATTTAAGCCCGAAGACGGTGGAGAACTCACGGAAACCGCGGCAGGCAAGACCTGTCCGGCGGCCATTTCGCCACTACACTGAGGCCAAGGGTCGCCTTGCGGTTTCCCAGGACGAACGTGGGCTGCAGGATTAGCTCTCCTCCAGAGTTGCAAGAGCCCTGCTTCTCAGGCTAAAATACTCCTTCCTACCCGGGCGTAGGGGCAGAGGACAGATGCTGGGCAATAGCAGGGTCTTGCAAGCAGCCCCTGAGAAACCGGGATCCAAGCTTCCAAAGGGAAACGCCTGCTTCTGTTTGCAGGGTCACCTAGCCCTGTTAGCAGCAAACCTAAGTCCCTGCAGTATTGGCGCTGCAAAGGTTGACCATCGCCAAACAATGGGAACTTCGCTGAATAAATTGTCCTTTCAAGGCCTCTAAGTGTGGCTGGTTCCTTAACACAGGGAAGGCCTCAGCCAGGCGTAGTTGGCAATTCCTCTTACGACGACTACCAGTGTAACGTGAGGAATTGTGCTCTTTGCTCAGGTTGGTCCTCACTACGACTTCCTGCTTAACCTAGAGAGGCGGCAAGTGTGAGCTCCCGGAAAGAACGCTGAGCAGACTGTTCACCTCAATGCAGGTGGCTTTTCCTCAACTGAATGCAAGTGGCCCAGCACATGAGACGGGCTCGGACTGCCTTCGTGAGCGTTGGCAAGCTGGGGCAACGTAGGTTTCCAAGGAAGAGGACAGCGTGTCGCCTTGGAGTCTACAAGCCAAGAAGTGTTACAAAGGGCCTGCACGGCGGACTGTTTCTCAGCAGGCCGGGAGGAGACGTGTGGTCTTGCGTTCAGCTGCATGGCAAACAGTGCGGAGGCCAGAGTTCTGTGAGAGCCGACAGCTCTCCTCGCTCTCCATTTAAGCCCGAAGACGGTGGAGAACTCACGGAAACCGCGGCAGGCAAGACCTGTCCGGCGGCCATTTCGCCACTACACTGAGGCCAAGGGTCACCTTGCGGTTTCCCAGGACGAACGTGGGCTGCAGGATTAGCTCTCCTCCAGAATTGCAAGAACCCTGCTTCTCAGGCTAAAATACTCGCTTCCTACACAGGCGTAGGGGCAGAGGACAGATGCTGGGCAATAGCAGGGTCTTGCAAGCAGCCCCTGAGAAACCAGGATCCAAGCTTCCAAAGGGAAAAGCCTGTTTCTGTATGCAGGGTCACCTAGCCTAGTTAGCAGCAAACCTAAGTCCCTGCTGTATTGGCCCTGCGAAGGGACACCGTCGCAAGACACTGGGAACTTCGCTGAATAAAGTTTCCTTTACAGGCGTCTAAGTGTGGCGACTTCCCTAACAGAACGAAGACCTTAGCAAGGCCTAATAGGCAATGCCTCTTACGACGACTACCACTGCAAAGTGAGCAATTGTGCTCTTTGCTCAGTTTGGACCTCACCTCGACATCCTGCTTAACCTAGAGAGGGGGCGATTGTGAGCTCCCGGAAAGAACGCTGAGCAGAGTGTTCACCTCAACGCAGGTGGCTTTTCGTAACCGAATCAAAGTTGCGCAGCACACGAGACTGGTTAGGACTGCCTTCGGTAGCGTTTGGCAAGCTGTGGCAACGTAGGTTTCCAAGGAAGAGGACAGCGTGTCGCCTTGGACTCTGCATGCCAGGAAATGTTAACAAGGGCCTACACGGATGCCTGTTTCTCAGCAGGCCGGGAGGAGACGTGTGGTCTCGAGTGCAGTTGCATGGCAAACAGTGCGGAGGCCAGAGTTCTGTGAGAGCCAACAGCTCTCCATTTAAGGCCGAAGACGGTGGAGAACTCACGGAAACCGCGGCAGGCAAGACCTGTCCGGCGGCCATTTCGCCACTACACTGAGGCCAAGGGTCGCCTTGCGGTTTCCCAGGACGAACGTGGGCTGCAGGATTAGCTCTCCTCCAGAGTTGCAAGAGCCCTGCTTCTCAGGCTAAAATACTCCTTCCTACCCGGGCGTAGGGGCAGAGGACAGATGCTGGGCAATAGCAGGGTCTTGCAAGCAGCCCCTGAGAAACCGGGATCCAAGCTTCCAAAGGGAAACGCCTGCTTCTGTATGCAGGGTCACCTAGCCCTGTTAGCAGCAAACCTAAGTCCCTGCAGTATTGGCGCTGCAAAGGTTGACCATCGCCAAACAATGGGAACTTCGCTGAATAAATTGTCCTTTCAAGGCCTCTAAGTGTGGCTGGTTCCTTAACACAGGGAAGGCCTCAGCCAGGCGTAGTTGGCAATTCCTCTTACGACGACTACCAGTGTAACGTGAGGAATTGTGCTCTTTGCTCAGGTTGGTCCTCACTACGACTTCCTTCTTAACCTAGAGAGGCGGCAAGTGTGAGCTCCCGGAAAGAACGCTGAGCAGACTGTTCACCTCAATGCAGGTGGCTTTTCCTCACTGAATGCAAGTGGCCCAGCACATGAGACGGGCTCGGACTGCCTTCGTGAGCGTTGGCAAGCTGGGGCAACGTAGGTTTCCAAGGAAGAGGACAGCGTGTCGCCTTGGAGTCTACAAGCCAAGAAGTGTTACAAAGGGCCTGCACGGCGGCCTGTTTCTCAGCAGGCCGGGAGGAGACGTGTGGTCTTGCGTTCAGCTGCATGGCAAACAGTGCGGAGGCCAGAGTTCTGTGAGAGCCGACAGCTCTCCTCGCTCTCCATTTAAGCCCGAAGACGGTGGAGAACTCACGGAAACCGCGGCAGGCAAGACCTGTCCGGCGGCCATTTCACCACTACACTGAGGCCAAGGGTCGCCTTGCGGTTTCCCAGGACGAACGTGGGCTGCAGGATTAGCTCTCCTCCAGAATTGCAAGAACCCTGCTTCTCAGGCTAAAATACTCGCTTCCTACACAGGCGTAGGGGCAGAGGACAGATGCTGGGCAATAGCAGGGTCTTGCAAGCAGCCCCTGAGAAACCGGGATCCCAGCTTCCAAAGGGAAAAGCCTGCTTCTGTATGCAGGGTCACCTAGCCTAGTTAGCAGCAAACCTAAGTCCCTGCTGTATTGGCCCTGCGAAGGGACACCGTCGCAAGACACTGGGAACTTCGCTGAATAAAGTTTCCTTTACAGGCGTCTAAGTGTGGCGACTTCCCTAACAGAACGAAGACCTTAGCAAGGCCTAATAGGCAATGCCTCTTACGACGACTACCACTGCAAAGTGAGCAATTGTGCTCTTTGCTCAGTTTGGACCTCACCTCGACATCCTGCTTAACCTAGAGAGGGGGCGATTGTGAGCTCCCGGAAAGAACGCTGAGCAGAGTGTTCACCTCAACGCAGGTGGCTTTCCGTAACCGAATCAAAGTTGCGCAGCACACGAGACTGGTTAGGACTGCCTTCGGTAGCGTTTGGCAAGCTGTGGCAACGTAGGTTTCCAAGGAAGAGGACAGCGTGTCGCCTTGGACTCTGCACGCCAGGAAATGTTAACAAGGGCCTACACGGATGCCTGTTTCTCAGCAGGCCGGGAGGAGACGTGTGGTCTCGAGTGCAGTTGCATGGCAAACAGTGCGGAGGCCAGAGTTCTGTGAGAGCCGACAGCTCTCCATTTAAGCCCGAAGACGGTGGAGAACTCACGGAAACCGCGGCAGGCAAGACCTGTCCGGCGGCCATTTCGCCACTACACTGAGGCCAAGGGTCACCTTGCGGTTTCCCAGGACGAACGTGGGCTGCAGGATTAGCTCTCCTCCAGAGTTGCAAGAGCCCTGCTTCTCAGGCTAAAATACTCCTTCCTACCCGGGCGTAGGGGCAGAGGACAGATGCTGGGCAATAGCAGGGTCTTGCAAGCAGCCCCTGAGAAACCGGGATCCAAGCTTCCAAAGGGAAACGCCTGCTTCTGTTTGCAGGGTCACCTAGCCCTGTTAGCAGCAAACCTAAGTCCCTGCAGTATTGGCGCTGCAAAGGTTGACCATCGCCAAACAATGGGAACTTCGCTGAATAAATTGTCCTTTCAAGGCCTCTAAGTGTGGCTGGTTCCTTAACACAGGGAAGGCCTCAGCCAGGCGTAGTTGGCAATTCCTCTTACGACGACTACCAGTGTAACGTGAGGAATTGTGCTCTTTGCTCAGGTTGGTCCTCACTACGACTTCCTGCTTAACCTAGAGAGGCGGCAAGTGTGAGCTCCCGGAAAGAACGCTGAGCAGACTGTTCACCTCAATGCAGGTGGCTTTTCCTCAACTGAATGCAAGTGGCCCAGCACATGAGACGGGCTCGGACTGCCTTCGTGAGCGTTGGCAAGCTGGGGCAACGTAGGTTTCCAAGGAAGAGGACAGCGTGTCGCCTTGGAGTCTACAAGCCAAGAAGTGTTACAAAGGGCCTGCACGGCGGCCTGTTTCTCAGCAGGCCGGGAGGAGACGTGTGGTCTTGCGTTCAGCTGCATGGCAAACAGTGCGGAGGCCAGAGTTCTGTGAGAGCCGACAGCTCTCCTCGCTCTCCATTTAAGCCCGAAGACGGTGGAGAACTCACGGAAACCGCGGCAGGCAAGACCTGTCCGGCGGCCATTTCGCCACTACACTGAGGCCAAGGGTCACCTTGCGGTTTCCCAGGACGAACGTGGGCTGCAGGATTAGCTCTCCTCCAGAATTGCAAGAACCCTGCTTCTCAGGCTAAAATACTCGCTTCCTACACAGGCGTAGGGGCAGAGGACAGATGCTGGGCAATAGCAGGGTCTTGCAAGCAGCCCCTGAGAAACCGGGATCCAAGCTTCCAAAGGGAAAAGCCTGTTTCTGTATGCAGGGTCACCTAGCCTAGTTAGCAGCAAACCTAAGTCCCTGCTGTATTGGCCCTGCGAAGGGACACCGTCGCAAGACACTGGGAACTTCGCTGAATAAAGTTTCCTTTACAGGCGTCTAAGTGTGGCGACTTCCCTAACAGAACGAAGACCTTAGCAAGGCCTAATAGGCAATGCCTCTTACGACGACTACCACTGCAAAGTGAGCAATTGTGCTCTTTGCTCAGTTTGGACCTCACCTCGACATCCTGCTTAAGCTAGAGAGGGGGCGATTGTGAGCTCCCGGAAAGAACGCTGAGCAGAGTGTTCACCTCAACGCAGGTGGCTTTCCGTAACCGAATCAAAGTTGCGCAGCACACGAGACTGGTTAGGACTGCCTTCGGTAGCGTTTGGCAAGCTGTGGCAACGTAGGTTTCCAAGGAAGAGGACAGCGTGTCGCCTTGGACTCTGCACGCCAGGAAATGTTAACAAGGGCCTACACGGATGCCTGTTTCTCAGCAGGCCGGGAGGAGACGTGTGGTCTCGAGTGCAGTTGCATGGCAAACAGTGCGGAGGCCAGAGTTCTGTGAGAGCCGACAGCTCTCCATTTAAGCCCGAAGACGGTGGAGAACTCACGGAAACCGCGGCAGGCAAGACCTGTCCGGCGGCCATTTCGCCACTACACTGAGGCCAAGGGTCGCCTTGCGGTTTCCCAGGACGAACGTGGGCTGCAGGATTAGCTCTCCTCCAGAGTTGCAAGAGCCCTGCTTCTCAGGCTAAAATACTCCTTCCTACCCGGGCGTAGGGGCAGAGGACAGATGCTGGGCAATAGCAGGGTCTTGCAAGCAGCCCCTGAGAAACCGGGATCCAAGCTTCCAAAGGGAAACGCCTGCTTCTGTATGCAGGGTCACCTAGCCCTGTTAGCAGCAAACCTAAGTCCCTGCAGTATTGGCGCTGCAAAGGTTGACCATCGCCAAACAATGGGAACTTCGCTGAATAAATTGTCCTTTCAAGGCCTCTAAGTGTGGCTGGTTCCTTAACACAGGGAAGGCCTCAGCCAGGCGTAGTTGGCAATTCCTCTTACGACGACTACCAGTGTAACATGAGGAATTGTGCTCTTTGCTCAGGTTGGTCCTCACTACGACTTCCTGCTTAACCTAGAGAGGCGGCAAGTGTGAGCTCCCGGAAAGAACGCTGAGCAGACTGTTCACCTCAATGCAGGTGGCTTTTCCTCAACTGAATGCAAGTGGCCCAGCACATGAGACGGGCTCGGACTGCCTTCGTGAGCGTTGGCAAGCTGGGGCAACGTAGGTTTCCAAGGAAGAGGACAGCGTGTCGCCTTGGAGTCTACAAGCCAAGAAGTGTTACAAAGGGCCTGCACGGCGGCCTGTTTCTCAGCAGGCCGGGAGGAGACGTGTGGTCTTGCGTTCAGCTGCATGGCAAACAGTGCGGAGGCCAGAGTTCTGTGAGAGCCGACAGCTCTCCTCGCTCTCCATTTAAGCCCGAAGACGGTGGAGAACTCACGGAAACCGCGGCAGGCAAGACCTGTCCGGCGGCCATTTCGCCACTACACTGAGGCCAAGGGTCACCTTGCGGTTTCCCAGGACGAACGTGGGCTGCAGGATTAGCTCTCCTCCAGAATTGCAAGAACCCTGCTTCTCAGGCTAAAATACTCGCTTCCTACACAGGCGTAGGGGCAGAGGACAGATGCTGGGCAATAGCAGGGTCTTGCAAGCAGCCCCTGAGAAACCGGGATCCAAGCTTCCAAAGGGAAAAGCCTGTTTCTGTATGCAGGGTCACCTAGCCTAGTTAGCAGCAAACCTAAGTCCCTGCTGTATTGGCCCTGCGAAGGGACACCGTCGCAAGACACTGGGAACTTCGCTGAATAAAGTTTCCTTTACAGGCGTCTAAGTGTGGCGACTTCCCTAACAGAACGAAGACCTTAGCAAGGCCTAATAGGCAATGCCTCTTACGACGACTACCACTGCAAAGTGAGCAATTGTGCTCTTTGCTCAGTTTGGACCTCACCTCGACATCCTGCTTAACCTAGAGAGGGGGCGATTGTGAGCTCCCGGAAAGAACGCTGAGCAGAGTGTTCACCTCAACGCAGGTGGCTTTCCGTAACCGAATCAAAGTTGCGCAGCACACGAGACTGGTTAGGACTGCCTTCGGTAGCGTTTGGCAAGCTGTGGCAACGTAGGTTTCCAAGGAAGAGGACAGCGTGTCGCCTTGGACTCTGCACGCCAGGAAATGTTAACAAGGGCCTACACGGATGCCTGTTTCTCAGCAGGCCGGGAGGAGACGTGTGGTCTCGAGTGCAGTTGCATGGCAAACAGTGCGGAGGCCAGAGTTCTGTGAGAGCCGACAGCTCTCCATTTAAGCCCGAAGACGGTGGAGAACTCACGGAAACCGCGGCAGGCAAGACCTGTCCGGCGGCCATTTCGCCACTACACTGAGGCCAAGGGTCGCCTTGCGGTTTCCCAGGACGAACGTGGGCTGCAGGATTAGCTCTCCTCCAGAGTTGCAAGAGCCCTGCTTCTCAGGCTAAAATACTCCTTCCTACCCGGGCGTAGGGGCAGAGGACAGATGCTGGGCAATAGCAGGGTCTTGCAAGCAGCCCCTGAGAAACCGGGATCCAAGCTTCCAAAGGGAAACGCCTGCTTCTGTTTGCAGGGTCACCTAGCCCTGTTAGCAGCAAACCTAAGTCCCTGCAGTATTGGCGCTGCAAAGGTTGACCATCGCCAAACAATGGGAACTTCGCTGAATAAATTGTCCTTTCAAGGCCTCTAAGTGTGGCTGGTTCCTTAACACAGGGAAGGCCTCAGCCAGGCGTAGTTGGCAATTCCTCTTACGACGACTACCAGTGTAACGTGAGGAATTGTGCTCTTTGCTCAGGTTGGTCCTCACTACGACTTCCTGCTTAACCTAGAGAGGCGGCAAGTGTGAGCTCCCGGAAAGAACGCTGAGCAGACTGTTCACCTCAATGCAGGTGGCTTTTCCTCAACTGAATGCAAGTGGCCCAGCACATGAGACGGGCTCGGACTGCCTTCGTGAGCGTTGGCAAGCTGGGGCAACGTAGGTTTCCAAGGAAGAGGACAGCGTGTCGCCTTGGAGTCTACAAGCCAAGAAGTGTTACAAAGGGCCTGCACGGCGGCCTGTTTCTCAGCAGGCCGGGAGGAGACGTGTGGTCTTGCGTTCAGCTGCATGGCAAACAGTGCGGAGGCCAGAGTTCTGTGAGAGCCGACAGCTCTCCTCGCTCTCCATTTAAGCCCGAAGACGGTGGAGAACTCACGGAAACCGCGGCAGGCAAGACCTGTCCGGCGGCCATTTCGCCACTACACTGAGGCCAAGGGTCACCTTGCGGTTTCCCAGGACGAACGTGGGCTGCAGGATTAGCTCTCCTCCAGAATTGCAAGAACCCTGCTTCTCAGGCTAAAATACTCGCTTCCTACACAGGCGTAGGGGCAGAGGACAGATGCTGGGCAATAGCAGGGTCTTGCAAGCAGCCCCTGAGAAACCGGGATCCAAGCTTCCAAAGGGAAAAGCCTGTTTCTGTATGCAGGGTCACCTAGCCTAGTTAGCAGCAAACCTAAGTCCCTGCTGTATTGGCCCTGCGAAGGGACACCGTCGCAAGACACTGGGAACTTCGCTGAATAAAGTTTCCTTTACAGGCGTCTAAGTGTGGCGACTTCCCTAACAGAACGAAGACCTTAGCAAGGCCTAATAGGCAATGCCTCTTACGACGACTACCACTGCAAAGTGAGCAATTGTGCTCTTTGCTCAGTTTGGACCTCACCTCGACATCCTGCTTAACCTAGAGAGGGGGCGATTGTGAGCTCCCGGAAAGAACGCTGAGCAGAGTGTTCACCTCAACGCAGGTGGCTTTCCGTAACCGAATCAAAGTTGCGCAGCACACGAGACTGGTTAGGACTGCCTTCGGTAGCGTTTGGCAAGCTGTGGCAACGTAGGTTTCCAAGGAAGAGGACAGCGTGTCGCCTTGGACTCTGCACGCCAGGAAATGTTAACAAGGGCCTACACGGATGCCTGTTTCTCAGCAGGCCGGGAGGAGACGTGTGGTCTCGAGTGCAGTTGCATGGCAAACAGTGCGGAGGCCAGAGTTCTGTGAGAGCCGACAGCTCTCCATTTAAGCCCGAAGACGGTGGAGAACTCACGGAAACCGCGGCAGGCAAGACCTGTCCGGCGGCCATTTCGCCACTACACTGAGGCCAAGGGTCGCCTTGCGGTTTCCCAGGACGAACGTGGGCTGCAGGATTAGCTCTCCTCCAGAGTTGCAAGAGCCCTGCTTCTCAGGCTAAAATACTCCTTCCTACCCGGGCGTAGGGGCAGAGGACAGATGCTGGGCAATAGCAGGGTCTTGCAAGCAGCCCCTGAGAAACCGGGATCCAAGCTTCCAAAGGGAAACGCCTGCTTCTGTATGCAGGGTCACCTAGCCCTGTTAGCAGCAAACCTAAGTCCCTGCAGTATTGGCGCTGCAAAGGTTGACCATCGCCAAACAATGGGAACTTCGCTGAATAAATTGTCCTTTCAAGGCCTCTAAGTGTGGCTGGTTCCTTAACACAGGGAAGGCCTCAGCCAGGCGTAGTTGGCAATTCCCTCTTACGACGACTACCAGTGTAACGTGAGGAATTGTGCTCTTTGCTCAGGTTGGTCCTCACTTCGACTTCCTGCTTAACCTAGAGAGGCGGCAAGTGTGAGCTCCCGGAAAGAACGCTGAGCAGACTGTTCACCTCAATGCAGGTGGCTTTTCCTCAACTGAATGCAAGTGGCCCAGCACATGAGACGGGCTCGGACTGCCTTCGTGAGCGTTGGCAAGCTGGGGCAACGTAGGTTTCCAAGGAAGAGGACAGCGTGTCGCCTTGGAGTCTACAAGCCAAGAAGTGTTACAAAGGGCCTGCACGGCGGCCTGTTTCTCAGCAGGCCGGGAGGAGACGTGTGGTCTTGCGTTCAGCTGCATGGCAAACAGTGCGGAGGCTCAGAGTTCTGTGAGAGCCGACAGCTCTCCTCGCTCTCCATTTAAGCCCGAAGACGGTGGAGAACTCACGGAAACCGCGGCAGGCAAGACCTGTCCGGCGGCCATTTCGCCACTACACTGAGGCCAAGGGTCACCTTGCGGTTTCCCAGGACGAACGTGGGCTGCAGGATTAGCTCTCCTCCAGAATTGCAAGAACCCTGCTTCTCAGGCTAAAATACTCGCTTCCTACACAGGCG
>NW_028132825.1:0-128000 GCF_964374135.1 Grampus griseus | reverse complement strand
GGGCGCCAAGAGCCGAAAAGTCTGCTGGCTCCCGCCCTTCATGGGTTGGGTGGTCGCCAGCACCTCCGACACCCCCAGGTGCCCGAGACCTCCGTTCCCCTGCCTAGGCGGGCGGCGGGGCCCTGCCGGGACGGGCGGGCCGCTGGGCTGACGGTAAGGCCCAAGCGCCTGCTGAGCTGCGCCTCAAGAGGCAGCCCGCGACCCCGCCGGCATCTACTGCCGAAGCAGCCTAGAAGGGCCCGATCTCGCCGCGATCGCGGAAGCTAAGCAGGGTCGGGCCTGGTTACAACTTGGATGGGAGACCTCTAGGGAAGACCGGGTGCTCTAGGCTTTTTGCCTCCCGCTCCGCCTTCTCCTTTTGTCGCTCGCGGCTTTCGCGGCTATCTCCGCCCCCGCCCGGCACAGCTGCAAGCCCCACCTCCTCAGGCCCCTCTCACCACAGCAAGCGTCTGATGGGGCGCTCCCCGCCTGCCTGAGCGGCCAGGCGGCCAGAAGGCGTCCCTGGAAGGCAGAGGCACACCAGACGCTCCCGGGGTGGCCAGAAGGGAACCAGTCGTGGCCGCGGACCCGGGGGCCGTCTGTGCGGCCCGCGAGACCCTCGACCTGCACCTGGCCGCCCCCACTGCAGCCCAACCCCGGCGCCGCCACCTGTCTGCCGAGGTGGCTCTCCACAGCTCCATACGGAAAAAGCCGCCCCTCCGCCGTTTCGCCATGGCCGGGGGCGGGAGCGGGATCGAGGGCCCAGGCCGCTTCCCCGGGCCTGCCGGCCACCTGGGGCGGGGTCCTGAGCTCGGACGGTGGCGTGGGGGCGAGGGTGGCGTTGCTGGGTCTTAGGGGCCGTGCCAACTCAATGTTGGCACCCAGTGGCCTCGGGCCAGCTTCTGTCAGGCAGAGGGCCGGTCCGGTCTGCGTCTGAGCTGCGCCTAGCGCAGCGTGGGCGGGCAGGTGGGATGCCCAAGGGCCCGCGGTCTCCGGGCCCGGAAGCCTCCTGGGCCACTTCCCCGTGAGCGGCCTGCGGGATCTAGGGCGTGGCGCCTAGCTCCCAAACGTTTGCTGGCTCCCGCCCGCCCTGGGCTGGGGGTTCGCCAGCACCTCCGCCACCCCCAGGTGCCCGAGACCTCCGTTCCCCTGCCTAGGCGGGCGGCGGGGCCCTGCCGGGACGGGCGGGCCGCTGGGCTGACGGTAAGGCCCAAGCGCCTGCTGAGCTGCGCCTCTAGAGGCAGCCCGCGACCCCGCCGGCATCTACTGCCGAAGCAGCCTAGAAGGGCCCGATCTCGCCGAGATCGCGGAAGCTAAGCAGGGTCGGGCCTGGTTACAACTTGGATGGGAGACCTCTAGGGAAGACCGGGTGCTCTAGGCTTTTTGCCTCCCGCTCCGCCTTCTCCTTTTGTCGCTCGCGGCGTTCGCGGCTATCTCCGCCCCCGCCCGGCACAGCTGCAAGCCCCACCTCCTCAGGCCCCTCCCACCACAGCCAGCGTCTGATGGGGCGCTCCCCGCCTTCCTGATCCGCCAGGCGGCCAGAAGGCGTCCCTGGAAGGCAGAGGCACACCAGACGCTCCGGGGGTGGCATGAAGGGAACCAGACGTGGCCGCGGACCCGGGGGCCGTCCGTGCGGCCCGCGAGCCCCTCGACCTGCACCTGGCCGCCCCCACTGCAGCCCAGCCCCGGCGCCGCCACCTGTCTGCCGGGGTGGCTCTCCACAGCTCCATACGGAAAAAGCCTCCCCTCCGCCGTTTCGCCATGGCCGGGGGCGGGAGCGGTATCGAGGGCCCAGGCCGCCTCCCCGGGCCTCCCGGCCACCTGGGGCGGGGTCCTGAGCTCGGACGGTGGCGTGGGGTCGAGGGTGGCGTTGCTGGGTCTTAGGGGCCGTGCCAACTCAATGTTGGCACCCAGTGGCCTCGGGCCAGCTTCTGTCAGGCAGAGGGCCGGTCCGGTCTGCGTCTGAGCTGCGCCTAGCGCAGCGTGGGCGGGCAGGTGGGATGCCCAAGGGCCCGCGGTCTCCGGGCCCGGAAGCCTCCTGGGCCACTTCCCCGTGAGCGGCCTGCGGGATCTAGGGCGTGGCGCCTAGCTCCCAAACGTTTGCTGGCTCCCGCCAGCCCTGGGCTGGGGGTTCGCCAGCACCTCCGCCACCCCCAGGTGCCCGAGACCTCCGTTCCCCTGCCTAGGCGGGCGGCGGGGCCCTGCCGGGACGGGCGGGCCGCTGGGCTGACGGTAAGGCCCAAGCGCCTGCTGAGCTGCGCCTCAAGAGGCAGCCCGCGACCCCGCCGGCATCTACTGCCGAAGCAGCCTAGAAGGGCCCGATCTCGCCGCGATCGCGGAAGCTAAGCAGGGTCGGGCCTGGTTACAACTTGGATGGGAGACCTCTAGGGAAGACCGGGTGCTCTAGGCTTTTTGCCTCCCGCTCCGCCTTCTCCTTTTGTCGCTCGCGGCGTTCGCGGCTATCTCCGCCCCCGCCCGGCACAGCTGCAAGCCCCACCTCCTCAGGCCCCTCCCACCACAGCCAGCGTCTGATGGGGCGCTCCCCGCCTGCCTGAGCGGCCAGGCGGCCAGAAGGCGTCCCTGGAAGGCAGAGGCACACCAGACGCTCCGGGGGTGGCCTGAAGGGAACCAGACGTGGCCGCGGACCCGGGGACCGTCCGTGCGGCCCGCGAGACCCTCGACCTGCACCTGGCCGCCCCCACTGCAGCCCAGCCCCGGCGCCGCCACCTGTCTGCCGGGGTGGCTCTCCACAGCTCCATACGGAAAAAGCCGCCCCTCCGCCGTTTCGCCATGGCCGGGGGCGGGAGCGGGATCGAGGGCCCAGGCCGCCTCCCCGGGCCTGCCGGCCACCTGGGGCGGGGTCCTGAGCTCGGACGGTGGCGTGGGGGCGAGGGTGGCGTTGCTGGGTCTTAGGGGCCGTGCCAACTCAATGGTGGCTCCCAGTGGCTTCGGGCCAGCTTCTGTCGGGCAGGAGGACCGGTCCGGTCTGCGTCTGAGCTGCGCCTAGCGCAGCGTGTGCGGCCAGGTGGAATGCCCAAGGGACCGCCGTCCCCGGGTCCGGAAGCCTCCTGGGCCACTTCCCCGTGAGCGGCCTGCGGGATCTGGGGCGGGGCGCCAAGAGCCGAAAAGTCTGCTGGCTCCCGCCCTTCATGGGTTGGGTGGTCGCCAGCACCTCCGACACCCCCAGGTGCCCGAGACCTCCGTTCCCCTGCCTAGGCGGGCGGCGGGGCCCTGCCGGGACGGGCGGGCCGCTGGGCTGACGGTAAGGCCCAAGCGCCTGCTGAGCTGCGCCTCAAGAGGCAGCCCGCGACCCCGCCGGCATCTACTGCCGAAGCAGCCTAGAAGGGCCCGATCTCGCCGCGATCGCGGAAGCTAAGCAGGGTCGGGCCTGGTTACAACTTGGATGGGAGACCTCTAGGGAAGACCGGGTGCTCTAGGCTTTTTGCCTCCCGCTCCGCCTTCTCCTTTTGTCGCTCGCGGCTTTCGCGGCTATCTCCGCCCCCGCCCGGCACAGCTGCAAGCCCCACCTCCTCAGGCCCCTCTCACCACAGCAAGCGTCTGATGGGGTGCTCCCCGCCTGCCTGAGCGGCCAGGCGGCCAGAAGGCGTCCCTGGAAGGCAGAGGCACACCAGACGCTCCCGGGGTGGCCAGAAGGGAACCAGTCGTGGCCGCGGACCCGGGGGCCGTCTGTGCGGCCCGCGAGACCCTCGACCTGCACCTGGCCGCCCCCACTGCAGCCCAACCCCGGCGCCGCCACCTGTCTGCCGAGGTGGCTCTCCACAGCTCCATACGGAAAAAGCCGCCCCTCCGCCGTTTCGCCATGGCCGGGGGCGGGAGCGGGATCGAGGGCCCAGGCCGCTTCCCCGGGCCTGCCGGCCACCTGGGGCGGGGTCCTGAGCTCGGACGGTGGCGTGGGGGCGAGGGTGGCGTTGCTGGGTCTTAGGGGCCGTGCCAACTCAATGTTGGCACCCAGTGGCCTCGGGCCAGCTTCTGTCAGGCAGAGGGCCGGTCCGGTCTGCGTCTGAGCTGCGCCTAGCGCAGCGTGGGCGGGCAGGTGGGATGCCCAAGGGCCCGCGGTCTCCGGGCCCGGAAGCCTCCTGGGCCACTTCCCCGTGAGCGGCCTGCGGGATCTAGGGCGTGGCGCCTAGCTCCCAAACGTTTGCTGGCTCCCGCCCGCCCTGGGCTGGGGGTTCGCCAGCACCTCCGCCACCCCCAGGTGCCCGAGACCTCCGTTCCCCTGCCTAGGCGGGCGGCGGGGCCCTGCCGGGACGGGCGGGCCGCTGGGCTGACGGTAAGGCCCAAGCGCCTGCTGAGCTGCGCCTCTAGAGGCAGCACGCGACCCCGCCGGCATCTACTGCCGAAGCAGCCTAGAAGGGCCCGATCTCGCCGCGATGGCGGAAGCTAAGCAGGGTCGGGCCTGGTTAGAACTTGGATGGGAGACCTCTAGGGAAGACCGGGTGCTCTAGGCTTTTTGCCTCCCGCTCCGCCTTCTCCTTTTGTCGCTCGCGGCGTTCGCGGCTATCTCCGCCCCCGCCCGGCACAGCTGCAAGCCCCACCTCCTCAGGCCCCTCCCACCACAGCCAGCGTCTGATGGGGCGCTCCCCGCCTTCCTGATCCGCCAGGCGGCCAGAAGGCGTCCCTGGAAGGCAGAGGCACACCAGACGCTCCAGGGGTGGCATGAAGGGAACCAGACGTGGCCGCGGACCCGGGGGCCGTCCGTGCGGCCCGCGAGCCCCTCGACCTGCACCTGGCCGCCCCCACTGCAGCCCAGCCCCGGCGCCGCCACCTGTCTGCCGGGGTGGCTCTCCACAGCTCCATACGGAAAAAGCCGCCCCTCCGCCGTTTCGCCATGGCCGGGGGCGGGAGCGGGATCGAGGGCCCAGGCCGCCTCCCCGGGCCTGCCGGCCACCTGGGGCGGGGTCCTGAGCTCGGACGGTGGCGTGGGGGCGAGGGTGGCGTTGCTGGGTCTTAGGGGCCGTGCCAACTCAATGGTGGCTCCCAGTGGCTTCGGGCCAGCTTCTGTCGGGCAGGAGGACCGGTCCGGTCTGCGTCTGAGCTGCGCCTAGCGCAGCGTGTGCGGCCAGGTGGAATGCCCAAGGGACCGCCGTCCCCGGGTCCGGAAGCCTCCTGGGCCACTTCCCCGTGAGCGGCCTGCGGGATCTGGGGCGGGGCGCCAAGAGCCGAAAAGTCTGCTGGCTCCCGCCCTTCATGGGTTGGGTGGTCGCCAGCACCTCCGCCACCCCCAGGTGCCCGAGACCTCCGTTCCCCTGCCTAGGCGGGCGGCGGGGCCCTGCCGGGACGGGCGGGCCGCTGGGCTGACGGTAAGGCCCAAGCGCCTGCTGAGCTGCGCCTCAAGAGGCAGCCCGCGACCCCGCCGGCATCTACTGCCGAAGCAGCCTAGAAGGGCCCGATCTCGCCGCGATCGCGGAAGCTAAGCAGGGTCGGGCCTGGTTACAACTTGGATGGGAGACCTCTAGGGAAGACCGGGTGCTCTAGGCTTTTTGCCTCCCGCTCCGCCTTCTCCTTTTGTCGCTCGCGGCTTTCGCGGCTATCTCCGCCCCCGCCCGGCACAGCTGCAAGCCCCACCTCCTCAGGCCCCTCTCACCACAGCAAGCGTCTGATGGGGCGCTCCCCGCCTGCCTGAGCGGCCAGGCGGCCAGAAGGCGTCCCTGGAAGGCAGAGGCACACCAGACGCTCCCGGGGTGGCCAGAAGGGAACCAGTCGTGGCCGCGGACCCGGGGGCCGTCTGTGCGGCCCGCGAGACCCTCGACCTGCACCTGGCCGCCCCCACTGCAGCCCAACCCCGGCGCCGCCACCTGTCTGCCGAGGTGGCTCTCCACAGCTCCATACGGAAAAAGCCGCCCCTCCGCCGTTTCGCCATGGCCGGGGGCGGGAGCGGGATCGAGGGCCCAGGCCGCTTCCCCGGGCCTGCCGGCCACCTGGGGCGGGGTCCTGAGCTCGGACGGTGGCGTGGGGGCGAGGGTGGCGTTGCTGGGTCTTAGGGGCCGTGCCAACTCAATGTTGGCACCCAGTGGCCTCGGGCCAGCTTCTGTCAGGCAGAGGGCCGGTCCGGTCTGCGTCTGAGCTGCGCCTAGCGCAGCGTGGGCGGGCAGGTGGGATGCCCAAGGGCCCGCGGTCTCCGGGCCCGGAAGCCTCCTGGGCCACTTCCCCGTGAGCGGCCTGCGGGATCTAGGGCGTGGCGCCTAGCTCCCAAACGTTTGCTGGCTCCCGCCCGCCCTGGGCTGGGGGTTCGCCAGCACCTCCGCCACCCCCAGGTGCCCGAGACCTCCGTTCCCCTGCCTAGGCGGGCGGCGGGGCCCTGCCGGGACGGGCGGGCCGCTGGGCTGACGGTAAGGCCCAAGCGCCTGCTGAGCTGCGCCTCTAGAGGCAGCCCGCGACCCCGCCGGCATCTACTGCCGAAGCAGCCTAGAAGGGCCCGATCTCGCCGAGATCGCGGAAGCTAAGCAGGGTCGGGCCTGGTTACAACTTGGATGGGAGACCTCTAGGGAAGACCGGGTGCTCTAGGCTTTTTGCCTCCCGCTCCGCCTTCTCCTTTTGTCGCTCGCGGCGTTCGCGGCTATCTCCGCCCCCGCCCGGCACAGCTGCAAGCCCCACCTCCTCAGGCCCCTCCCACCACAGCCAGCGTCTGATGGGGCGCTCCCCGCCTTCCTGATCCGCCAGGCGGCCAGAAGGCGTCCCTGGAAGGCAGAGGCACACCAGACGCTCCGGGGGTGGCATGAAGGGAACCAGACGTGGCCGCGGACCCGGGGGCCGTCCGTGCGGCCCGCGAGCCCCTCGACCTGCACCTGGCCGCCCCCACTGCAGCCCAGCCCCGGCGCCGCCACCTGTCTGCCGGGGTGGCTCTCCACAGCTCCATACGGAAAAAGCCTCCCCTCCGCCGTTTCGCCATGGCCGGGGGCGGGAGCGGTATCGAGGGCCCAGGCCGCCTCCCCGGGCCTCCCGGCCACCTGGGGCGGGGTCCTGAGCTCGGACGGTGGCGTGGGGTCGAGGGTGGCGTTGCTGGGTCTTAGGGGCCGTGCCAACTCAATGTTGGCACCCAGTGGCCTCGGGCCAGCTTCTGTCAGGCAGAGGGCCGGTCCGGTCTGCGTCTGAGCTGCGCCTAGCGCAGCGTGGGCGGGCAGGTGGGATGCCCAAGGGCCCGCGGTCTCCGGGCCCGGAAGCCTCCTGGGCCACTTCCCCGTGAGCGGCCTGCGGGATCTAGGGCGTGGCGCCTAGCTCCCAAACGTTTGCTGGCTCCCGCCAGCCCTGGGCTGGGGGTTCGCCAGCACCTCCGCCACCCCCAGGTGCCCGAGACCTCCGTTCCCCTGCCTAGGCGGGCGGCGGGGCCCTGCCGGGACGGGCGGGCCGCTGGGCTGACGGTAAGGCCCAAGCGCCTGCTGAGCTGCGCCTCAAGAGGCAGCCCGCGACCCCGCCGGCATCTACTGCCGAAGCAGCCTAGAAGGGCCCGATCTCGCCGCGATCGCGGAAGCTAAGCAGGGTCGGGCCTGGTTACAACTTGGATGGGAGACCTCTAGGGAAGACCGGGTGCTCTAGGCTTTTTGCCTCCCGCTCCGCCTTCTCCTTTTGTCGCTCGCGGCGTTCGCGGCTATCTCCGCCCCCGCCCGGCACAGCTGCAAGCCCCACCTCCTCAGGCCCCTCCCACCACAGCCAGCGTCTGATGGGGCGCTCCCCGCCTGCCTGAGCGGCCAGGCGGCCAGAAGGCGTCCCTGGAAGGCAGAGGCACACCAGACGCTCCGGGGGTGGCCTGAAGGGAACCAGACGTGGCCGCGGACCCGGGGACCGTCCGTGCGGCCCGCGAGACCCTCGACCTGCACCTGGCCGCCCCCACTGCAGCCCAGCCCCGGCGCCGCCACCTGTCTGCCGGGGTGGCTCTCCACAGCTCCATACGGAAAAAGCCGCCCCTCCGCCGTTTCGCCATGGCCGGGGGCGGGAGCGGGATCGAGGGCCCAGGCCGCCTCCCCGGGCCTGCCGGCCACCTGGGGCGGGGTCCTGAGCTCGGACGGTGGCGTGGGGGCGAGGGTGGCGTTGCTGGGTCTTAGGGGCCGTGCCAACTCAATGGTGGCTCCCAGTGGCTTCGGGCCAGCTTCTGTCGGGCAGGAGGACCGGTCCGGTCTGCGTCTGAGCTGCGCCTAGCGCAGCGTGTGCGGCCAGGTGGAATGCCCAAGGGACCGCCGTCCCCGGGTCCGGAAGCCTCCTGGGCCACTTCCCCGTGAGCGGCCTGCGGGATCTGGGGCGGGGCGCCAAGAGCCGAAAAGTCTGCTGGCTCCCGCCCTTCATGGGTTGGGTGGTCGCCAGCACCTCCGACACCCCCAGGTGCCCGAGACCTCCGTTCCCCTGCCTAGGCGGGCGGCGGGGCCCTGCCGGGACGGGCGGGCCGCTGGGCTGACGGTAAGGCCCAAGCGCCTGCTGAGCTGCGCCTCAAGAGGCAGCCCGCGACCCCGCCGGCATCTACTGCCGAAGCAGCCTAGAAGGGCCCGATCTCGCCGCGATCGCGGAAGCTAAGCAGGGTCGGGCCTAGTTACAACTTGGATGGGAGACCTCTAGGGAAGACCGGGTGCTCTAGGCTTTTTGCCTCCCGCTCCGCCTTCTCCTTTTGTCGCTCGCGGCGTTCGCGGCTATCTCCGCCCCCGCCCGGCACAGCTGCAAGCCCCACCTCCTCAGGCCCCTCCCACCACAGCCAGCGTCTGATGGGGCGCTCCCCGCCTTCCTGATCCGCCAGGCGGCCAGAAGGCGTCCCTGGAAGGCAGAGGCACACCAGACGCTCCGGGGGTGGCATGAAGGGAACCAGACGTGGCCGCGGACCCGGGGGCCGTCCGTGCGGCCCGCGAGCCCCTCGACCTGCACCTGGCCGCCCCCACTGCAGCCCAGCCCCGGCGCCGCCACCTGTCTGCCGGGGTGGCTCTCCACAGCTCCATACGGAAAAAGCCGCCCCTCCGCCGTTTCGCCATGGCCGTGGGCGGGAGCGGGATCGAGGGCCCAGGCCGCTTCCCCGGGCCTGCCGGCCACCTGGGGCGGGGTCCTGAGCTCGGACGGTGGCGTGGGGGCGAGGGTGGCGTTGCTGGGTCTTAGGGGCCGTGCCAACTCAATGGTGGCTCCCAGTGGCTTCGGGCCAGCTTCTGTCGGGCAGGAGGACCGGTCCGGTCTGCGTCTGAGCTGCGCCTAGCGCAGCGTGTGCGGCCAGGTGGAATGCCCAAGGGACCGCCGTCCCCGGGTCCGGAAGCCTCCTGGGCCACTTCCCCGTGAGCGGCCTGCGGGATCTGGGGCGGGGCGCCTAGCTCCCAAAAGTTTGCTGGCTCCCGCCCGCCCTGGGCTGGGGGGTCGCCAGCACCTCCGCCACCCCCAGGTGCCCGAGACCTCCGTTCCCCTGCCTAGGCGGGCGGCGGGGCCCTGCCGGGACGGGCGGGCCGCTGGGCTGACGGTAAGGCCCAAGCGCCTGCTGAGCTGCGCCTCAAGAGGCAGCCCGCGACCCCGCCGGCATCTACTGCCGAAGCAGCCTAGAAGGGCCCGATCTCGCCGCGATCGCGGAAGCTAAGCAGGGTCGGGCCTGGTTACAACTTGGATGGGAGACCTCTAGGGAAGACCGGGTGCTCTAGGCTTTTTGCCTCCCGCTCCGCCTTCTCCTTTTGTCGCTCGCGGCGTTCGCGGCTATCTCCGCCCCCGCCCGGCACAGCTGCAAGCCCCACCTCCTCAGGCCCCTCCCACCACAGCCAGCGTCTGATGGGGCGCTCCCCGCCTGCCTGAGCGGCCAGGCGGCCAGAAGGCGTCCCTGGAAGGCAGAGGCACACCAGACGCTCCGGGGGTGGCCTGAAGGGAACCAGACGTGGCCGCGGACCCGGGGACCGTCCGTGCGGCCCGCGAGACCCTCGACCTGCACCTGGCCGCCCCCACTGCAGCCCAGCCCCGGCGCCGCCACCTGTCTGCCGGGGTGGCTCTCCACAGCTCCATACGGAAAAAGCCGCCCCTCCGCCGTTTCGCCATGGCCGGGGGCGGGAGCGGGATCGAGGGCCCAGGCCGCCTCCCCGGGCCTGCCGGCCACCTGGGGCGGGGTCCTGAGCTCGGACGGTGGCGTGGGGGCGAGGGTGGCGTTGCTGGGTCTTAGGGGCCGTGCCAACTCAATGGTGGCTCCCAGTGGCTTCGGGCCAGCTTCTGTCGGGCAGGAGGACCGGTCCGGTCTGCGTCTGAGCTGCGCCTAGCGCAGCGTGTGCGGCCAGGTGGAATGCCCAAGGGACCGCCGTCCCCGGGTCCGGAAGCCTCCTGGGCCACTTCCCCGTGAGCGGCCTGCGGGATCTGGGGCGGGGCGCCAAGAGCCGAAAAGTCTGCTGGCTCCCGCCCTTCATGGGTTGGGTGGTCGCCAGCACCTCCGACACCCCCAGGTGCCCGAGACCTCCGTTCCCCTGCCTAGGCGGGCGGCGGGGCCCTGCCGGGACGGGCGGGCCGCTGGGCTGACGGTAAGGCCCAAGCGCCTGCTGAGCTGCGCCTCAAGAGGCAGCCCGCGACCCCGCCGGCATCTACTGCCGAAGCAGCCTAGAAGGGCCCGATCTCGCCGCGATCGCGGAAGCTAAGCAGGGTCGGGCCTGGTTACAACTTGGATGGGAGACCTCTAGGGAAGACCGGGTGCTCTAGGCTTTTTGCCTCCCGCTCCGCCTTCTCCTTTTGTCGCTCGCGGCGTTCGCGGCTATCTCCGCCCCCGCCCGGCACAGCTGCAAGCCCCACCTCCTCAGGCCCCTCCCACCACAGCCAGCGTCTGATGGGGCGCTCCCCGCCTTCCTGATCCGCCAGGCGGCCAGAAGGCGTCCCTGGAAGGCAGAGGCACACCAGACGCTCCGGGGGTGGCATGAAGGGAACCAGACGTGGCCGCGGACCCGGGGGCCGTCCGTGCGGCCCGCGAGCCCCTCGACCTGCACCTGGCCGCCCCCACTGCAGCCCAGCCCCGGCGCCGCCACCTGTCTGCCGGGGTGGCTCTCCACAGCTCCATACGGAAAAAGCCGCCCCTCCGCCGTTACGCCATGGCCGTGGGCGGGAGCGGGATCGAGGGCCCAGGCCGCTTCCCCGGGCCTGCCGGCCACCTGGGGCGGGGTCCTGAGCTCGGACGGTGGCGTGGGGGCGAGGGTGGCGTTGCTGGGTCTTAGGGGCCGTGCCAACTCAATGGTGGCTCCCAGTGGCTTCGGGCCAGCTTCTGTCGGGCAGGAGGACCGGTCCGGTCTGCGTCTGAGCTGCGCCTAGCGCAGCGTGTGCGGCCAGGTGGAATGCCCATGGGACCGCCGTCCCCGGGTCCGGAAGCCTCCTGGGCCACTTCCCCGTGAGCGGCCTGCGGGATCTGGGGCGGGGCGCCTAGCTCCCAAAAGTTTGCTGGCTCCCGCCCGCCCTGGGCTGGGGGGTCGCCAGCACCTCCGCCACCCCCAGGTGCCCGAGACCTCCGTTCCCCTGCCTAGGCGGGCGGCGGGGCCCTGCCGGGACGGGCGGGCCGCTGGGCTGACGGTAAGGCCCAAGCGCCTGCTGAGCTGCGCCTCAAGAGGCAGCCCGCGACCCCGCCGGCATCTACTGCCGAAGCAGCCTAGAAGGGCCCGATCTCGCTGCGATCGCGGAAGCTAAGCAGGGTCGGGCCTGGTTACAACTTGGATGGGAGACCTCTAGGGAAGACCGGGTGCTCTAGGCTTTTTGCCTCCCGCTCCGCCTTCTCCTTTTGTCGCTCGCGGCGTTCGCGGCTATCTCCGCCCCCGCCCGGCACAGCTGCAAGCCCCACCTCCTCAGGCCCCTCCCACCACAGCCAGCGTCTGATGGGGCGCTCCCCGCCTGCCTGAGCGGCCAGGCGGCCAGAAGGCGTCCCTGGAAGGCAGAGGCACACCAGACGCTCCGGGGGTGGCCTGAAGGGAACCAGACGTGGCCGCGGACCCGGGGACCGTCCGTGCGGCCCGCGAGACCCTCGACCTGCACCTGGCCGCCCCCACTGCAGCCCAGCCCCGGCGCCGCCACCTGTCTGCCGGGGTGGCTCTCCACAGCTCCATACGGAAAAAGCCGCCCCTCCGCCGTTTCGCCATGGCCGGGGGCGGGAGCGGGATCGAGGGCCCAGGCCGCCTCCCCGGGCCTGCCGGCCACCTGGGGCGGGGTCCTGAGCTCGGACGGTGGCGTGGGGGCGAGGGTGGCGTTGCTGGGTCTTAGGGGCCGTGCCAACTCAATGGTGGCTCCCAGTGGCTTCGGGCCAGCTTCTGTCGGGCAGGAGGACCGGTCCGGTCTGCGTCTGAGCTGCGCCTAGCGCAGCGTGTGCGGCCAGGTGGAATGCCCAAGGGACCGCCGTCCCCGGGTCCGGAAGCCTCCTGGGCCACTTCCCCGTGAGCGGCCTGCGGGATCTGGGGCGGGGCGCCTAGCTCCCAAAAGTTTGCTGGCTCCCGCCCGCCCTGGGCTGGGGGGTCGCCAGCACCTCCGCCACCCCCAGGTGCCCGAGACCTCCGTTCCCCTGCCTAGGCGGGCGGCGGGGCCCTGCCGGGACGGGCGGGCCGCTGGGCTGACGGTAAGGCCCAAGCGCCTGCTGAGCTGCGCCTCAAGAGGCAGCCCGCGACCCCGCCGGCATCTACTGCCGAAGCAGCCTAGAAGGGCCCGATCTCGCCGCGATCGTGGAAGCTAAGCAGGGTCGGGCCTGGTTACAACTTGGATGGGAGACCTCTAGGGAAGACCGGGTGCTCTAGGCTTTTTGCCTCCCGCTCCGCCTTCTCCTTTTGTCGCTCGCGGCGTTCGCGGCTATCTCCGCCCCCGCCCGGCACAGCTGCAAGCCCCACCTCCTCAGGCCCCTCCCACCACAGCCAGCGTCTGATGGGGCACTCCCCGCCTGCCTGAGCGGCCAGGCGGCCAGAAGGCGTCCCTGGAAGGCAGAGGCACACCAGACGCTCCGGGGGTGGCCTGAAGGGAACCAGACGTGGCCGCGGACCCGGGGACCGTCCGTGCGGCCCGCGAGACCCTCGACCTGCACCTGGCCGCCCCCACTGCAGCCCAGCCCCGGCGCCGCCACCTGTCTGCCGGGGTGGCTCTCCACAGCTCCATACGGAAAAAGCCGCCCCTCCGCCGTTTCGCCATGGCCGTGGGCGGGAGCGGGATCGAGGGCCCAGGCCGCTTCCCCGGGCCTGCCGGCCACCTGGGGCGGGGTCCTGAGCTCGGACGGTGGCGTGGGGGCGAGGGTGGCGTTGCTGGGTCTTAGGGGCCGTGCCAACTCAATGGTGGCTCCCAGTGGCTTCGGGCCAGCTTCTGTCGGGCAGGAGGACCGGTCCGGTCTGCGTCTGAGCTGCGCCTAGCGCAGCGTGTGCGGCCAGGTGGAATGCCCAAGGGACCGCCGTCCCCGGGTCCGGAAGCCTCCTGGGCCACTTCCCCGTGAGCGGCCTGCGGGATCTGGGGCGGGGCGCCTAGCTCCCAAAAGTTTGCTGGCTCCCGCCCGCCCTGGGCTGGGGGGTCGCCAGCACCTCCGCCACCCCCAGGTGCCCGAGACCTCCGTTCCCCTGCCTAGGCGGGCGGCGGGGCCCTGCCGGGACGGGCGGGCCGCTGGGCTGACGGTAAGGCCCAAGCGCCTGCTGAGCTGCGCCTCAAGAGGCAGCCCGCGACCCCGCCGGCATCTACTGCCGAAGCAGCCTAGAAGGGCCCGATCTCGCCGCGATCGCGGAAGCTAAGCAGGGTCGGGCCTGGTTACAACTTGGATGGGAGACCTCTAGGGAAGACCGGGTGCTCTAGGCTTTTTGCCTCCCGCTCCGCCTTCTCCTTTTGTCGCTCGCGGCGTTCGCGGCTATCTCCGCCCCCGCCCGGCACAGCTGCAAGCCCCACCTCCTCAGGCCCCTCCCACCACAGCCAGCGTCTGATGGGGCGCTCCCCGCCTGCCTGAGCGGCCAGGCGGCCAGAAGGCGTCCCTGGAAGGCAGAGGCACACCAGACGCTCCGGGGGTGGCCTGAAGGGAACCAGACGTGGCCGCGGACCCGGGGGCCGTCCGTGCGGCCCGCGAGACCCTCGACCTGCACCTGGCCGCCCCCACTGCAGCCCAGCCCCGGCGCCGCCACCTGTCTGCCGGGGTGGCTCTCCACAGCTCCATACGGAAAAAGCCGCCCCTCCGCCGTTTCGCCATGGCCGGGGGCGGGAGCGGGATCGAGGGCCCAGGCCGCCTCCCCGGGCCTGCCGGCCACCTGGGGCGGGGTCCTGAGCTCGGACGGTGGCGTGGGGGCGAGGGTGGCGTTGCTGGGTCTTAGGGGCCGTGCCAACTCAATGGTGGCTCCCAGTGGCTTCGGGCCAGCTTCTGTCGGGCAGGAGGACCGGTCCGGTCTGCGTCTGAGCTGCGCCTAGCGCAGCGTGTGCGGCCAGGTGGAATGCCCAAGGGACCGCCGTCCCCGGGTCCGGAAGCCTCCTGGGCCACTTCCCCGTGAGCGGCCTGCGGGATCTGGGGCGGGGCGCCAAGAGCCGAAAAGTCTGCTGGCTCCCGCCCGCCATGGGCTGGGTGGTCGCCAGCACCTCCGCCACCCCCAGGTGCCCGAGACCTCCGTTCCCCTGCCTAGGCGGGCGGCGGGGCCCTGCCGGGACGGGCGGGCCGCTGGGCTGACGGTAAGGCCCAAGCGCCTGCTGAGCTGCGCCTCAAGAGGCAGCCCGCGACCCCGCCGGCATCTACTGCCGAAGCAGCCTAGAAGGGCCCGATCTCGCCGCGATCGCGGAAGCTAAGCAGGGTCGGGCCTGGTTACAACTTGGATGGGAGACCTCTAGGGAAGACCAGGTGCTCTAGGCTTTTTGCCTCCCGCTCCGCCTTCTCCTTTTGTCGCTCGCGGCGTTCGCGGCTATCTCCGCCCCCGCCCGGCACAGCTGCAAGCCCCACCTCCTCAGGCCCCTCCCACCACAGCCAGCGTCTGATGGGGCGCTCCCCGCCTGCCTGAGCGGCCAGGCGGCCAGAAGGCGTCCCTGGAAGGCAGAGGCACACCAGACGCTCCGGGGGTGGCCTGAAGGGAACCAGACGTGGCCGCGGACCCGGGGACCGTCCGTGCGGCCCGCGAGACCCTCGACCTGCACCTGGCCGCCCCCACTGCAGCCCAGCCCCGGCGCCGCCACCTGTCTGCCGGGGTGGCTCTCCACAGCTCCATACGGAAAAAGCCTCCCCTCCGCCGTTTCGCCATGGCCGGGGGCGGGAGCGGTATCGAGGGCCCAGGCCGCCTCCCCGGTCCTCCCGGCCACCTGGGGCGGGGTCCTGAGCTCGGACGGTGGCGTGGGGTCGAGGGTGGCGTTGCTGGGTCTTAGGGGCCGTGCCAACTCAATGTTGGCACCCAGTGGCCTCGGGCCAGCTTCTGTCAGGCAGAGGGCCGGTCCGGTCTGCGTCTGAGCTGCGCCTAGCGCAGCGTGGGCGGGCAGGTGGGATGCCCAAGGGCCCGCGGTCTCCGGGCCCGGAAGCCTCCTGGGCCACTTCCCCGTGAGCGGCCTGCGGGATCTAGGGCGTGGCGCCTAGCTCCCAAACGTTTGCTGGCTCCCGCCCGCCCTGGGCTGGGGGTTCGCCAGCACCTCCGCCACCCCCAGGTGCCCGAGACCTCCGTTCCCCTGCCTAGGCAGGCGGCGGGGCCCTGCCGGGACGGGCGGGCCGCTGGGCTGACGGTAAGGCCCAAGCGCCTGCTGAGCTGCGCCTCTAGAGGCAGCCCGCGACCCCGCCGGCATCTACTGCCGAAGCAGCCTAGAAGGGCCCGATCTCGCCGCGATCGCGGAAGCTAAGCAGGGTCGGGCCTGGTTACAACTTGGATGGGAGACCTCTAGGGAAGACCGGGTGCTCTAGGCTTTTTGCCTCCCGCTCCGCCTTCTCCTTTTGTCGCTCGCGGCGTTCGCGGCTATCTCCGCCCCCGCCCGGCACAGCTGCAAGCCCCACCTCCTCAGGCCCCTCCCACCACAGCCAGCGTCTGATGGGGCGCTCCCCGCCTTCCTGATCCGCCAGGCGGCCAGAAGGCGTCCCTGGAAGGCAGAGGCACACCAGACGCTCCGGGGGTGGCATGAAGGGAACCAGACGTGGCCGCGGACCCGGGGACCGTCCGTGCGGCCCGCGAGCCCCTCGACCTGCACCTGGCCGCCCCCACTGCAGCCCAGCCCCGGCGCCGCCACCTGTCTGCCGGGGTGGCTCTCCACAGCTCCATACGGAAAAAGCCGCCCCTCCGCCGTTTCGCCATGGCCGTGGGCGGGAGCGGGATCGAGGGCCCAGGCCGCTTCCCCGGGCCTGCCGGCCACGTGGGGCGGGGTCCTGAGCTCGGACGGTGGCGTGGGGTCGAGGGTGGCGTTGCTGGGTCTTAGGGGCCGTGCCAACTCAATGGTGGCTCCCAGTGGCTTCGGGCCAGCTTCTGTCGGGCAGGAGGACCGGTCCGGTCTGCGTCTGAGCTGCGCCTAGCGCAGCGTGTGCGGCCAGGTGGAATGCCCAAGGGACCGCCGTCCCCGGGTCCGGAAGCCTCCTGGGCCACTTCCCCGTGAGCGGCCTGCGGGATCTGGGGCGGGGCGCCAAGAGCCGAAAAGTCTGCTGGCTCCCGCCCTTCATGGGTTGGGTGGTCGCCAGCACCTCCGACACCCCCAGGTGCCCGAGACCTCCGTTCCCCTGCCTAGGCGGGCGGCGGGGCCCTGCCGGGACGGGCGGGCCGCTGGGCTGACGGTAAGGCCCAAGCGCCTGCTGAGCTGCGCCTCAAGAGGCAGCCCGCGACCCCGCCGGCATCTACTGCCGAAGCAGCCTAGAAGGGCCCGATCTCGCCGCGATCGCGGAAGCTAAGCAGGGTCGGGCCTGGTTACAACTTGGATGGGAGACCTCTAGGGAAGACCGGGTGCTCTAGGCTTTTTGCCTCCCGCTCCGCCTTCTCCTTTTGTCGCTCGCGGCTTTCGCGGCTATCTCCGCCCCCGCCCGGCACAGCTGCAAGCCCCACCTCCTCAGGCCCCTCTCACCACAGCAAGCGTCTGATGGGGCGCTCCCCGCCTGCCTGAGCGGCCAGGCGGCCAGAAGGCGTCCCTGGAAGGCAGAGGCACACCAGACGCTCCCGGGGTGGCCAGAAGGGAACCAGTCGTGGCCGCGGACCCGGGGGCCGTCTGTGCGGCCCGCGAGACCCTCGACCTGCACCTGGCCGCCCCCACTGCAGCCCAACCCCGGCGCCGCCACCTGTCTGCCGGGGTGGCTCTCCACAGCTCCATACGGAAAAAGCCGCCCCTCCGCCGTTTCGCCATGGCCGGGGGCGGGAGCGGGATCGAGGGCCCAGGCCGCTTCCCCGGGCCTGCCGGCCACCTGGGGCGGGGTCCTGAGCTCGGACGGTGGCGTGGGGGCGAGGGTGGCGTTGCTGGGTCTTAGGGGCCGTGCCAACTCAATGTTGGCACCCAGTGGCCTCGGGCCAGCTTCTGTCAGGCAGAGGGCCGGTCCGGTCTGCGTCTGAGCTGCGCCTAGCGCAGCGTGGGCGGGCAGGTGGGATGCCCAAGGGCCCGCGGTCTCCGGGCCCGGAAGCCTCCTGGGCCACTTCCCCGTGAGCGGCCTGCGGGATCTAGGGCGTGGCGCCTAGCTCCCAAACGTTTGCTGGCTCCCGCCCGCCCTGGGCTGGGGGTTCGCCAGCACCTCCGCCACCCCCAGGTGCCCGAGACCTCCGTTCCCCTGCCTAGGCGGGCGGCGGGGCCCTGCCGGGACGGGCGGGCCGCTGGGCTGACGGTAAGGCCCAAGCGCCTGCTGAGCTGCGCCTCTAGAGGCAGCCCGCGACCCCGCCGGCATCTACTGCCGAAGCAGCCTAGAAGGGCCCGATCTCGCCGCGATCGCGGAAGCTAAGCAGGGTCGGGCCTGGTTACAACTTGGATGGGAGACCTCTAGGGAAGACCGGGTGCTCTAGGCTTTTTGCCTCCCGCTCCGCCTTCTCCTTTTGTCGCTCGCGGCGTTCGCGGCTATCTCCGCCCCCGCCCGGCACAGCTGCAAGCCCCACCTCCTCAGGCCCCTCCCACCACAGCCAGCGTCTGATGGGGCGCTCCCCGCCTTCCTGATCCGCCAGGCGGCCAGAAGGCGTCCCTGGAAGGCAGAGGCACACCAGACGCTCCGGGGGTGGCATGAAGGGAACCAGACGTGGCCGCGGACCCGGGGGCCGTCCGTGCGGCCCGCGAGACCCTCGACCTGCACCTGGCCGCCCCCACTGCAGCCCAGCCCCGGCGCCGCCACCTGTCTGCCGGGGTGGCTCTCCACAGCTCCATACGGAAAAAGCCGCCCCTCCGCCGTTTCGCCATGGCCGTGGGCGGGAGCGGGATCGAGGGCCCAGGCCGCTTCCCCGGGCCTGCCGGCCACCTGGGGCGGGGTCCTGAGCTCGGACGGTGGCGTGGGGGCGAGGGTGGCGTTGCTGGGTCTTAGGGGCCGTGCCAACTCAATGGTGGCTCCCAGTGGCTTCGGGCCAGCTTCTGTCGGGCAGGAGGACCGGTCCGGTCTGCGTCTGAGCTGCGCCTAGCGCAGCGTGTGCGGCCAGGTGGAATGCCCAAGGGACCGCCGTCCCCGGGTCCGGAAGCCTCCTGGGCCACTTCCCCGTGAGCGGCCTGCGGGATCTGGGGCGGGGCGCCTAGCTCCCAAAAGTTTGCTGGCTCCCGCCCGCCCTGGGCTGGGGGGTCGCCAGCACCTCCGCCACCCCCAGGTGCCCGAGACCTCCGTTCCCCTGCCTAGGCGGGCGGCGGGGCCCTGCCGGGACGGGCGGGCCGCTGGGCTGACGGTAAGGCCCAAGCGCCTGCTGAGCTGCGCCTCAAGAGGCAGCCCGCGACCCCGCCGGCATCTACTGCCGAAGCAGCCTAGAAGGGCCCGATCTCGCTGCGATCGCGGAAGCTAAGCAGGGTCGGGCCTGGTTACAACTTGGATGGGAGACCTCTAGGGAAGACCGGGTGCTCTAGGCTTTTTGCCTCCCGCTCCGCCTTCTCCTTTTGTCGCTCGCGGCGTTCGCGGCTATCTCCGCCCCCGCCCGGCACAGCTGCAAGCCCCACCTCCTCAGGCCCCTCCCACCACAGCCAGCGTCTGATGGGGCGCTCCCCGCCTGCCTGAGCGGCCAGGCGGCCAGAAGGCGTCCCTGGAAGGCAGAGGCACACCAGACGCTCCGGGGGTGGCCTGAAGGGAACCAGACGTGGCCGCGGACCCGGGGACCGTCCGTGCGGCCCGCGAGACCCTCGACCTGCACCTGGCCGCCCCCACTGCAGCCCAGCCCCGGCGCCGCCACCTGTCTGCCGGGGTGGCTCTCCACAGCTCCATACGGAAAAAGCCTCCCCTCCGCCGTTTCGCCATGGCCGGGGGCGGGAGCGGTATCGAGGGCCCAGGCCGCCTCCCCGGGCCTCCCGGCCACCTGGGGCGGGGTCCTGAGCTCGGACGGTGGCGTGGGGGCGAGGGTGGCGTTGCTGGGTCTTAGGGGCCGTGCCAACTCAATGGTGGCTCCCAGTGGCTTCGGGCCAGCTTCTGTCGGGCAGGAGGACCGGTCCGGTCTGCGTCTGAGCTGCGCCTAGCGCAGCGTGTGCGGCCAGGTGGAATGCCCAAGGGACCGCCGTCCCCGGGTCCGGAAGCCTCCTGGGCCACTTCCCCGTGAGCGGCCTGCGGGATCTGGGGCGGGGCGCCAAGAGCCGAAAAGTCTGCTGGCTCCCGCCCTTCATGGGTTGGGTGGTCGCCAGCACCTCCGACACCCCCAAGTGCCCGAGACCTCCGTTCCCCTGCCTAGGCGGGCGGCGGGGCCCTGCCGGGACGGGCGGGCCGCTGGGCTGACGGTAAGGCCCAAGCGCCTGCTGAGCTGCGCCTCAAGAGGCAGCCCGCGACCCCGCCGGCATCTACTGCCGAAGCAGCCTAGAAGGGCCCGATCTCGCCGCGATCGCGGAAGCTAAGCAGGGTCGGGCCTGGTTACAACTTGGATGGGAGACCTCTAGGGAAGACCGGGTGCTCTAGGCTTTTTGCCTCCCGCTCCGCCTTCTCCTTTTGTCGCTCGCGGCTTTCGCGGCTATCTCCGCCCCCGCCCGGCACAGCTGCAAGCCCCACCTCCTCAGGCCCCTCTCACCACAGCAAGCGTCTGATGGGGCGCTCCCCGCCTGCCTGAGCGGCCAGGCGGCCAGAAGGCGTCCCTGGAAGGCAGAGGCACACCAGACGCTCCCGGGGTGGCCAGAAGGGAACCAGTCGTGGCCGCGGACCCGGGGGCCGTCTGTGCGGCCCGCGAGACCCTCGACCTGCACCTGGCCGCCCCCACTGCAGCCCAACCCCGGCGCCGCCACCTGTCTGCCGGGGTGGCTCTCCACAGCTCCATACGGAAAAAGCCGCCCCTCCGCCGTTTCGCCATGGCCGGGGGCGGGAGCGGGATCGAGGGCCCAGGCCGCTTCCCCGGACCTGCCGGCCACCTGGGGCGGGGTCCTGAGCTCGGACGGTGGCGTGGGGTCGAGGGTGGCGTTGCTGGGTCTTAGGGGCCGTGCCAACTCAATGTTGGCACCCAGTGGCCTCGGGCCAGCTTCTGTCAGGCAGAGGGCCGGTCCGGTCTGCGTCTGAGCTGCGCCTAGCGCAGCGTGGGCGGGCAGGTGGGATGCCCAAGGGCCCGCGGTCTCCGGGCCCGGAAGCCTCCTGGGCCACTTCCCCGTGAGCGGCCTGCGGGATCTAGGGCGTGGCGCCTAGCTCCCAAACGTTTGCTGGCTCCCGCCCGCCCTGGGCTGGGGGTTCGCCAGCACCTCCGCCACCCCCAGGTGCCCGAGACCTCCGTTCCCCTGCCTAGGCGGGCGGCGGGGCCCTGCCGGGACGGGCGGGCCGCTGGGCTGACGGTAAGGCCCAAGCGCCTGCTGAGCTGCGCCTCAAGAGGCAGCCCGCGACCCCGCCGGCATCTACTGCCGAAGCAGCCTAGAAGGGCCCGATCTCGCCGCGATCGCGGAAGCTAAGCAGGGTCGGGCCTGGTTACAACTTGGATGGGAGACCTCTAGGGAAGACCGGGTGCTCTAGGCTTTTTGCCTCCCGCTCCGCCTTCTCCTTTTGTCGCTCGCGGCGTTCGCGGCTATCTCCGCCCCCGCCCGGCACAGCTGCAAGCCCCACCTCCTCAGGCCCCTCCCACCACAGCCAGCGTCTGATGGGGCGCTCCCCGCCTTCCTGATCCGCCAGGCGGCCAGAAGGCGTCCCTGGAAGGCAGAGGCACACCAGACGCTCCGGGGGTGGCATGAAGGGAACCAGACGTGGCCGCGGACCCGGGGGCCGTCCGTGCGGCCCGCGAGCCCCTCGACCTGCACCTGGCCGCCCCCACTGCAGCCCAGCCCCGGCGCCGCCACCTGTCTGCCGGGGTGGCTCTCCACAGCTCCATACGGAAAAAGCCGCCCCTCCGCCGTTTCGCCATGGCCCGGGGCGGGAGCGGTATCGAGGGCCCAGGCCGCCTCCCCGGGCCTCCTGGACACCTGGGGCGGGGTCCTGAGCTCGGACGGTGGCGTGGGGTCGAGGGTGGCGTTGCTGGGTCTTAGGGGCCGTGCCAACTCAATGTTGGCACCCAGTGGCCTCGGGCCAGCTTCTGTCAGGCAGAGGGCCGGTCCGGTCTGCGTCTGAGCTGCGCCTAGCGCAGCGTGGGCGGGCAGGTGGGATGCCCAAGGGCCCGCGGTCTCCGGGCCCGGAAGCCTCCTGGGCCACTTCCCCGTGAGCGGCCTGCGGGATCTAGGGCGTGGCGCCTAGCTCCCAAACGTTTGCTGGCTCCCGCCCGCCCTGGGCTGGGGGTTCGCCAGCACCTCCGCCACCCTCAGGTGCCCGAGACCTCCGTTCCCCTGCCTAGGCGGGCGGCGGGGCCCTGCCGGGACGGGCGGGCCGCTGGGCTGACGGTAAGGCCCAAGCGCCTGCTGAGCTGCGCCTCAAGAGGCAGCCCGCGACCCCGCCGGCATCTACTGCCGAAGCAGCCTAGAAGGGCCCGATCTCGTCGCGATGGCGGAAACTAAGCAGGGTCGGGCCTGGTTACAACTTGGATGGGAGACCTCTAGGGAAGACCGGGTGCTCTAGGCTTTTTGCCTCCCGCTCCGCCTTCTCCTTTTGTCGCTCGCGGCGTTCGCGGCTATCTCCGCCCCCGCCCGGCACAGCTGCAAGCCCCACCTCCTCAGGCCCCTCCCACCACAGCCAGCGTCTGATGGGGCGCTCCCCGCCTTCCTGATCCGCCAGGCGGCCAGAAGGCGTCCCTGGAAGGCAGAGGCACACCAGACGCTCCGGGGGTGGCATGAAGGGAACCAGACGTGGCCGCGGACCCGGGGGCCGTCCGTGCGGCCCGCGAGCCCCTCGACCTGCACCTGGCCGCCCCCACTGCAGCCCAGCCCCGGCGCCGCCACCTGTCTGCCGGGGTGGCTCTCCACAGCTCCATACGGAAAAAGCCGCCCCTCCGCCGTTTCGCCATGGCCGTGGGCGGGAGCGGGATCGAGGGCCCAGGCCGCTTCCCCGGGCCTGCCGGCCACCTGGGGCGGGGTCCTGAGCTCGGACGGTGGCGTGGGGGCGAGGGTGGCGTTGCTGGGTCTTAGGGGCCGTGCCAACTCAATGGTGGCTCCCAGTGGCTTCGGGCCAGCTTCTGTCGGGCAGGAGGACCGGTCCGGTCTGCGTCTGAGCTGCGCCTAGCGCAGCGTGTGCGGCCAGGTGGAATGCCCAAGGGACCGCCGTCCCCGGGTCCGGAAGCCTCCTGGGCCGCTTCCCCGTGAGCGGCCTGCGGGATCTGGGGCGGGGCGCCTAGCTCCCAAAAGTTTGCTGGCTCCCGCCCGCCCTGGGCTGGGGGGTCGCCAGCACCTCCGCCACCCCCAGGTGCCCGAGACCTCCGTTCCCCTGCCTAGGCGGGCGGCGGGGCCCTGCCGGGACGGGCGGGCCGCTGGGCTGACGGTAAGGCCCAAGCGCCTGCTGAGCTGCGCCTCAAGAGGCAGCCCGCGACCCCGCCGGCATCTACTGCCGAAGCAGCCTAGAAGGGCCCGATCTCGCTGCGATCGCGGAAGCTAAGCAGGGTCGGGCCTGGTTACAACTTGGATGGGAGACCTCTAGGGAAGACCGGGTGCTCTAGGCTTTTTGCCTCCCGCTCCGCCTTCTCCTTTTGTCGCTCGCGGCGTTCGCGGCTATCTCCGCCCCCGCCCGGCACAGCTGCAAGCCCCACCTCCTCAGGCCCCTCCCACCACAGCCAGCGTCTGATGGGGCGCTCCCCGCCTGCCTGAGCGGCCAGGCGGCCAGAAGGCGTCCCTGGAAGGCAGAGGCACACCAGACGCTCCGGGGGTGGCCTGAAGGGAACCAGACGTGGCCGCGGACCCGGGGACCGTCCGTGCGGCCCGCGAGACCCTCGACCTGCACCTGGCCGCCCCCACTGCAGCCCAGCCCCGGCGCCGCCACCTGTCTGCCGGGGTGGCTCTCCACAGCTCCATACGGAAAAAGCCTCCCCTCCGCCGTTTCGCCATGGCCGGGGGCGGGAGCGGTATCGAGGGCCCAGGCCGCCTCCCCGGGCCTCCCGGCCACCTGGGGCGGGGTCCTGAGCTCGGACGGTGGCGTGGGGTCGAGGGTGGCGTTGCTGGGTCTTAGGGGCCGTGCCAACTCAATGTTGGCACCCAGTGGCCTCGGGCCAGCTTCTGTCAGGCAGAGGGCCGGTCCGGTCTGCGTCTGAGCTGCGCCTAGCGCAGCGTGGGCGGGCAGGTGGGATGCCCAAGGGCCCGCGGTCTCCGGGCCCGGAAGCCTCCTGGGCCACTTCCCCGTGAGCGGCCTGCGGGATCTAGGGCGTGGCGCCTAGCTCCCAAACGTTTGCTGGCTCCCGCCCGCCCTGGGCTGGGGGTTCGCCAGCACCTCCGCCACCCCCAGGTGCCCGAGACCTCCGTTCCCCTGCCTAGGCGGGCGGCGGGGCCCTGCCGGGACGGGCGGGCCGCTGGGCTGACGGTAAGGCCCAAGCGCCTGCTGAGCTGCGCCTCTAGAGGCAGCCCGCGACCCCGCCGGCATCTACTGCCGAAGCAGCCTAGAAGGGCCCGATCTCGCCGCGATGGCGGAAGCTAAGCAGGGTCGGGCCTGGTTAGAACTTGGATGGGAGACCTCTAGGGAAGACCGGGTGCTCTAGGCTTTTTGCCTCCCGCTCCGCCTTCTCCTTTTGTCGCTCGCGGCGTTCGCGGCTATCTCCGCCCCCGCCCGGCACAGCTGCAAGCCCCACCTCCTCAGGCCCCTCCCACCACAGCCAGCGTCTGATGGGGCGCTCCCCGCCTTCCTGATCCGCCAGGCGGCCAGAAGGCGTCCCTGGAAGGCAGAGGCACACCAGACGCTCCGGGGGTGGCATGAAGGGAACCAGACGTGGCCGCGGACCCGGGGGCCGTCCGTGCGGCCCGCGAGCCCCTCGACCTGCACCTGGCCGCCCCCACTGCAGCCCAGCCCCGGCGCCGCCACCTGTCTGCCGGGGTGGCTCTCCACAGCTCCATACGGAAAAAGCCGCCCCTCCGCCGTTTCGCCATGGCCGGGGGCGGGAGCGGGATCGAGGGCCCAGGCCGCCTCCCCGGGCCTCCCGGCCACCTGGGGCGGGGTCCTGAGCTCGGACGGTGGCGTGGGGGCGAGGGTGGCGTTGCTGGGTCTTAGGGGCCGTGCCAACTCAATGGTGGCTCCCAGTGGCTTCGGGCCAGCTTCTGTCGGGCAGGAGGACCGGTCCGGTCTGCGTCTGAGCTGCGCCTAGCGCAGCGTGTGCGGCCAGGTGGAATGCCCAAGGGACCGCCGTCCCCGGGTCCGGAAGCCTCCTGGGCCACTTCCCCGTGAGCGGCCTGCGGGATCTGGGGCGGGGCGCCAAGAGCCGAAAAGTCTGCTGGCTCCCGCCCTTCATGGGTTGGGTGGTCGCCAGCACCTCCGCCACCCCCAGGTGCCCGAGACCTCCGTTCCCCTGCCTAGGCGGGCGGCGGGGCCCTGCCGGGACGGGCGGGCCGCTGGGCTGACGGTAAGGCCCAAGCGCCTGCTGAGCTGCGCCTCAAGAGGCAGCCCGCGACCCCGCCGTCATCTACTGCCGAAGCAGCCTAGAAGGGCCCGATCTCGCCGCGATCGCGGAAGCTAAGCAGGGTCGGGCCTGGTTACAACTTGGATGGGAGACCTCTAGGGAAGACCGGGTGCTCTAGGCTTTTTGCCTCCCGCTCCGCCTTCTCCTTTTGTCGCTCGCGGCTTTCGCGGCTATCTCCGCCCCCGCCCGGCACAGCTGCAAGCCCCACCTCCTCAGGCCCCTCTCACCACAGCAAGCGTCTGATGGGGCGCTCCCCGCCTGCCTGAGCGGCCAGGCGGCCAGAAGGCGTCCCTGGAAGGCAGAGGCACACCAGACGCTCCCGGGGTGGCCAGAAGGGAACCAGTCGTGGCCGCGGACCCGGGGGCCGTCTGTGCGGCCCGCGAGACCCTCGACCTGCACCTGGCCGCCCCCACTGCAGCCCAACCCCGGCGCCGCCACCTGTCTGCCGGGGTGGCTCTCCACAGCTCCATACGGAAAAAGCCGCCCCTCCGCCGTTTCGCCATGGCCGGGGGCGGGAGCGGGATCGAGGGCCCAGGCCGCTTCCCCGGGCCTGCCGGCCACCTGGGGCGGGGTCCTGAGCTCGGACGGTGGCGTGGGGGCGAGGGTGGCGTTGCTGGGTCTTAGGGGCCGTGCCAACTCAATGTTGGCACCCAGTGGCCTCGGGCCAGCTTCTGTCAGGCAGAGGGCCGGTCCGGTCTGCGTCTGAGCTGCGCCTAGCGCAGCGTGGGCGGGCAGGTGGGATGCCCAAGGGCCCGCGGTCTCCGGGCCCGGAAGCCTCCTGGGCCACTTCCCCGTGAGCGGCCTGCGGGATCTAGGGCGTGGCGCCTAGCTCCCAAACGTTTGCTGGCTCCCGCCCGCCCTGGGCTGGGGGTTCGCCAGCACCTCCGCCACCCCCAGGTGCCCGAGACCTCCGTTCCCCTGCCTAGGCGGGCGGCGGGGCCCTGCCGGGACGGGCGGGCCGCTGGGCTGACGGTAAGGCCCAAGCGCCTGCTGAGCTGCGCCTCTAGAGGCAGCCCGCGACCCCGCCGGCATCTACTGCCGAAGCAGCCTAGAAGGGCCCGATCTCGCCGCGATCGCGGAAGCTAAGCAGGGTCGGGCCTGGTTACAACTTGGATGGGAGACCTCTAGGGAAGACCGGGTGCTCTAGGCTTTTTGCCTCCCGCTCCGCCTTCTCCTTTTGTCGCTCGCGGCGTTCGCGGCTATCTCCGCCCCCGCCCGGCACAGCTGCAAGCCCCACCTCCTCAGGCCCCTCCCACCACAGCCAGCGTCTGATGGGGCGCTCCCCGCCTTCCTGATCCGCCAGGCGGCCAGAAGGCGTCCCTGGAAGGCAGAGGCACACCAGACGCTCCGGGGGTGGCATGAAGGGAACCAGACGTGGCCGCGGACCCGGGGGCCGTCCGTGCGGCCCGCGAGACCCTCGACCTGCACCTGGCCGCCCCCACTGCAGCCCAGCCCCGGCGCCGCCACCTGTCTGCCGGGGTGGCTCTCCACAGCTCCATACGGAAAAAGCCGCCCCTCCGCCGTTTCGCCATGGCCGTGGGCGGGAGCGGGATCGAGGGCCCAGGCCGCTTCCCCGGGCCTGCCGGCCACCTGGGGCGGGGTCCTGAGCTCGGACGGTGGCGTGGGGGCGAGGGTGGCGTTGCTGGGTCTTAGGGGCCGTGCCAACTCAATGGTGGCTCCCAGTGGCTTCGGGCCAGCTTCTGTCGGGCAGGAGGACCGGTCCGGTCTGCGTCTGAGCTGCGCCTAGCGCAGCGTGTGCGGCCAGGTGGAATGCCCAAGGGACCGCCGTCCCCGGGTCCGGAAGCCTCCTGGGCCACTTCCCCGTGAGCGGCCTGCGGGATCTGGGGCGGGGCGCCTAGCTCCCAAAAGTTTGCTGGCTCCCGCCCGCCCTGGGCTGGGGGGTCGCCAGCACCTCCGCCACCCCCAGGTGCCCGAGACCTCCGTTCCCCTGCCTAGGCGGGCGGCGGGGCCCTGCCGGGACGGGCGGGCCGCTGGGCTGACGGTAAGGCCCAAGCGCCTGCTGAGCTGCGCCTCAAGAGGCAGCCCGCGACCCCGCCGGCATCTACTGCCGAAGCAGCCTAGAAGGGCCCGATCTCGCTGCGATCGCGGAAGCTAAGCAGGGTCGGGCCTGGTTACAACTTGGATGGGAGACCTCTAGGGAAGACCGGGTGCTCTAGGCTTTTTGCCTCCCGCTCCGCCTTCTCCTTTTGTCGCTCGCGGCGTTCGCGGCTATCTCCGCCCCCGCCCGGCACAGCTGCAAGCCCCACCTCCTCAGGCCCCTCCCACCACAGCCAGCGTCTGATGGGGCGCTCCCCGCCTGCCTGAGCGGCCAGGCGGCCAGAAGGCGTCCCTGGAAGGCAGAGGCACACCAGACGCTCCGGGGGTGGCCTGAAGGGAACCAGACGTGGCCGCGGACCCGGGGACCGTCCGTGCGGCCCGCGAGACCCTCGACCTGCACCTGGCCGCCCCCACTGCAGCCCAGCCCCGGCGCCGCCACCTGTCTGCCGGGGTGGCTCTCCACAGCTCCATACGGAAAAAGCCTCCCCTCCGCCGTTTCGCCATGGCCGGGGGCGGGAGCGGTATCGAGGGCCCAGGCCGCCTCCCCGGGCCTCCCGGCCACCTGGGGCGGGGTCCTGAGCTCGGACGGTGGCGTGGGGTCGAGGGTGGCGTTGCTGGGTCTTAGGGGCCGTGCCAACTCAATGTTGGCACCCAGTGGCCTCGGGCCAGCTTCTGTCAGGCAGAGGGCCGGTCCGGTCTGCGTCTGAGCTGCGCCTAGCGCAGCGTGGGCGGGCAGGTGGGATGCCCAAGGGCCCGCGGTCTCCGGGCCCGGAAGCCTCCTGGGCCACTTCCCCGTGAGCGGCCTGCGGGATCTAGGGCGTGGCGCCTAGCTCCCAAACGTTTGCTGGCTCCCGCCCGCCCTGGGCTGGGGGTTCGCCAGCACCTCCGCCACCCCCAGGTGCCCGAGACCTCCGTTCCCCTGCCTAGGCGGGCGGCGGGGCCCTGCCGGGACGGGCGGGCCGCTGGGCTGACGGTAAGGCCCAAGCGCCTGCTGAGCTGCGCCTCTAGAGGCAGCACGCGACCCCGCCGGCATCTACTGCCGAAGCAGCCTAGAAGGGCCCGATCTCGCCGCGATCGCGGAAGCTAAGCAGGGTCGGGCCTGGTTACAACTTGGATGGGAGACCTCTAGGGAAGACCGGGTGCTCTAGGCTTTTTGCCTCCCGCTCCGCCTTCTCCTTTTGTCGCTCGCGGCTTTCGCGGCTATCTCCGCCCCCGCCCGGCACAGCTGCAAGCCCCACCTCCTCAGGCCCCTCTCACCACAGCAAGCGTCTGATGGGGCGCTCCCCGCCTGCCTGAGCGGCCAGGCGGCCAGAAGGCGTCCCTGGAAGGCAGAGGCACACCAGACGCTCCGGGGGTGGCATGAAGGGAACCAGACGTGGCCGCGGACCCGGGGGCCGTCCGTGCGGCCCGCGAGACCCTCGACCTGCACCTGGCCGCCCCCACTGCAGCCCAGCCCCGGCGCCGCCACCTGTCTGCCGGGGTGGCTCTCCACAGCTCCATACGGAAAAAGCCGCCCCTCCGCCGTTTCGCCATGGCCGTGGGCGGGAGCGGGATCGAGGGCCCAGGCCGCTTCCCCGGGCCTGCCGGCCACCTGGGGCGGGGTCCTGAGCTCGGACGGTGGCGTGGGGGCGAGGGTGGCGTTGCTGGGTCTTAGGGGCCGTGCCAACTCAATGGTGGCTCCCAGTGGCTTCGGGCCAGCTTCTGTCGGGCAGGAGGACCGGTCCGGTCTGCGTCTGAGCTGCGCCTAGCGCAGCGTGTGCGGCCAGGTGGAATGCCCAAGGGACCGCCGTCCCCGGGTCCGGAAGCCTCCTGGGCCACTTCCCCGTGAGCGGCCTGCGGGATCTGGGGCGGGGCGCCTAGCTCCCAAAAGTTTGCTGGCTCCCGCCCGCCCTGGGCTGGGGGGTCGCCAGCACCTCCGCCACCCCCAGGTGCCCGAGACCTCCGTTCCCCTGCCTAGGCGGGCGGCGGGGCCCTGCCGGGACGGGCGGGCCGCTGGGCTGACGGTAAGGCCCAAGCGCCTGCTGAGCTGCGCCTCAAGAGGCAGCCCGCGACCCCGCCGGCATCTACTGCCGAAGCAGCCTAGAAGGGCCCGATCTCGCTGCGATCGCGGAAGCTAAGCAGGGTCGGGCCTGGTTACAACTTGGATGGGAGACCTCTAGGGAAGACCGGGTGCTCTAGGCTTTTTGCCTCCCGCTCCGCCTTCTCCTTTTGTCGCTCGCGGCGTTCGCGGCTATCTCCGCCCCCGCCCGGCACAGCTGCAAGCCCCACCTCCTCAGGCCCCTCCCACCACAGCCAGCGTCTGATGGGGCGCTCCCCGCCTGCCTGAGCGGCCAGGCGGCCAGAAGGCGTCCCTGGAAGGCAGAGGCACACCAGACGCTCCGGGGGTGGCCTGAAGGGAACCAGACGTGGCCGCGGACCCGGGGACCGTCCGTGCGGCCCGCGAGACCCTCGACCTGCACCTGGCCGCCCCCACTGCAGCCCAGCCCCGGCGCCGCCACCTGTCTGCCGGGGTGGCTCTCCACAGCTCCATACGGAAAAAGCCTCCCCTCCGCCGTTTCGCCATGGCCGGGGGCGGGAGCGGTATCGAGGGCCCAGGCCGCCTCCCCGGGCCTCCCGGCCACCTGGGGCGGGGTCCTGAGCTCGGACGGTGGCGTGGGGTCGAGGGTGGCGTTGCTGGGTCTTAGGGGCCGTGCCAACTCAATGTTGGCACCCAGTGGCCTCGGGCCAGCTTCTGTCAGGCAGAGGGCCGGTCCGGTCTGCGTCTGAGCTGCGCCTAGCGCAGCGTGGGCGGGCAGGTGGGATGCCCAAGGGCCCGCGGTCTCCGGGCCCGGAAGCCTCCTGGGCCACTTCCCCGTGAGCGGCCTGCGGGATCTAGGGCGTGGCGCCTAGCTCCCAAACGTTTGCTGGCTCCCGCCCGCCCTGGGCTGGGGGTTCGCCAGCACCTCCGCCACCCCCAGGTGCCCGAGACCTCCGTTCCCCTGCCTAGGCGGGCGGCGGGGCCCTGCCGGGACGGGCGGGCCGCTGGGCTGACGGTAAGGCCCAAGCGCCTGCTGAGCTGCGCCTCTAGAGGCAGCCCGCGACCCCGCCGGCATCTACTGCCGAAGCAGCCTAGAAGGGCCCGATCTCGCCGCGATGGCGGAAGCTAAGCAGGGTCGGGCCTGGTTAGAACTTGGATGGGAGACCTCTAGGGAAGACCGGGTGCTCTAGGCTTTTTGCCTCCCGCTCCGCCTTCTCCTTTTGTCGCTCGCGGCTTTCGCGGCTATCTCCGCCCCCGCCCGGCACAGCTGCAAGCCCCACCTCCTCAGGCCCCTCTCACCACAGCAAGCGTCTGATGGGGCGCTCCCCGCCTGCCTGAGCGGCCAGGCGGCCAGAAGGCGTCCCTGGAAGGCAGAGGCACACCAGACGCTCCCGGGGTGGCCAGAAGGGAACCAGTCGTGGCCGCGGACCCGGGGGCCGTCTGTGCGGCCCGCGAGACCCTCGACCTGCACCTGGCCGCCCCCACTGCAGCCCAACCCCGGCGCCGCCACCTGTCTGCCGGGGTGGCTCTCCACAGCTCCATACGGAAAAAGCCGCCCCTCCGCCGTTTCGCCATGGCCGGGGGCGGGAGCGGGATCGAGGGCCCAGGCCGCTTCCCCGGGCCTGCCGGCCACCTGGGGCGGGGTCCTGAGCTCGGACGGTGGCGTGGGGGCGAGGGTGGCGTTGCTGGGTCTTAGGGGCCGTGCCAACTCAATGTTGGCACCCAGTGGCCTCGGGCCAGCTTCTGTCAGGCAGAGGGCCGGTCCGGTCTGCGTCTGAGCTGCGCCTAGCGCAGCGTGGGCGGGCAGGTGGGATGCCCAAGGGCCCGCGGTCTCCGGGCCCGGAAGCCTCCTGGGCCACTTCCCCGTGAGCGGCCTGCGGGATCTAGGGCGTGGCGCCTAGCTCCCAAACGTTTGCTGGCTCCCGCCCGCCCTGGGCTGGGGGTTCGCCAGCACCTCCGCCACCCCCAGGTGCCCGAGACCTCCGTTCCCCTGCCTAGGCGGGCGGCGGGGCCCTGCCGGGACGGGCGGGCCGCTGGGCTGACGGTAAGGCCCAAGCGCCTGCTGAGCTGCGCCTCTAGAGGCAGCCCGCGACCCCGCCGGCATCTACTGCCGAAGCAGCCTAGAAGGGCCCGATCTCGCCGCGATCGCGGAAGCTAAGCAGGGTCGGGCCTGGTTACAACTTGGATGGGAGACCTCTAGGGAAGACCGGGTGCTCTAGGCTTTTTGCCTCCCGCTCCGCCTTCTCCTTTTGTCGCTCGCGGCGTTCGCGGCTATCTCCGCCCCCGCCCGGCACAGCTGCAAGCCCCACCTCCTCAGGCCCCTCCCACCACAGCCAGCGTCTGATGGGGCGCTCCCCGCCTTCCTGATCCGCCAGGCGGCCAGAAGGCGTCCCTGGAAGGCAGAGGCACACCAGACGCTCCGGGGGTGGCATGAAGGGAACCAGACGTGGCCGCGGACCCGGGGGCCGTCCGTGCGGCCCGCGAGCCCCTCGACCTGCACCTGGCCGCCCCCACTGCAGCCCAGCCCCGGCGCCGCCACCTGTCTGCCGGGGTGGCTCTCCACAGCTCCATACGGAAAAAGCCGCCCCTCCGCCGTTTCGCCATGGCCGTGGGCGGGAGCGGGATCGAGGGCCCAGGCCGCTTCCCCGGGCCTGCCGGCCACCTGGGGCGGGGTCCTGAGCTCGGACGGTGGCGTGGGGGCGAGGGTGGCGTTGCTGGGTCTTAGGGGCCGTGCCAACTCAATGGTGGCTCCCAGTGGCTTCGGGCCAGCTTCTGTCGGGCAGGAGGACCGGTCCGGTCTGCGTCTGAGCTGCGCCTAGCGCAGCGTGTGCGGCCAGGTGGAATGCCCAAGGGACCGCCGTCCCCGGGTCCGGAAGCCTCCTGGGCCACTTCCCCGTGAGCGGCCTGCGGGATCTGGGGCGGGGCGCCTAGCTCCCAAAAGTTTGCTGGCTCCCGCCCGCCCTGGGCTGGGGGGTCGCCAGCACCTCCGCCACCCCCAGGTGCCCGAGACCTCCGTTCCCCTGCCTAGGCGGGCGGCGGGGCCCTGCCGGGACGGGCGGGCCGCTGGGCTGACGGTAAGGCCCAAGCGCCTGCTGAGCTGCGCCTCAAGAGGCAGCCCGCGACCCCGCCGGCATCTACTGCCGAAGCAGCCTAGAAGGGCCCGATCTCGCTGCGATCGCGGAAGCTAAGCAGGGTCGGGCCTGGTTACAACTTGGATGGGAGACCTCTAGGGAAGACCGGGTGCTCTAGGCTTTTTGCCTCCCGCTCCGCCTTCTCCTTTTGTCGCTCGCGGCGTTCGCGGCTATCTCCGCCCCCGCCCGGCACAGCTGCAAGCCCCACCTCCTCAGGCCCCTCCCACCACAGCCAGCGTCTGATGGGGCGCTCCCCGCCTGCCTGAGCGGCCAGGCGGCCAGAAGGCGTCCCTGGAAGGCAGAGGCACACCAGACGCTCCGGGGGTGGCCTGAAGGGAACCAGACGTGGCCGCGGACCCGGGGACCGTCCGTGCGGCCCGCGAGACCCTCGACCTGCACCTGGCCGCCCCCACTGCAGCCCAGCCCCGGCGCCGCCACCTGTCTGCCGGGGTGGCTCTCCACAGCTCCATACGGAAAAAGCCTCCCCTCCGCCGTTTCGCCATGGCCGGGGGCGGGAGCGGTATCGAGGGCCCAGGCCGCCTCCCCGGGCCTCCCGGCCACCTGGGGCGGGGTCCTGAGCTCGGACGGTGGCGTGGGGTCGAGGGTGGCGTTGCTGGGTCTTAGGGGCCGTGCCAACTCAATGTTGGCACCCAGTGGCCTCGGGCCAGCTTCTGTCAGGCAGAGGGCCGGTCCGGTCTGCGTCTGAGCTGCGCCTAGCGCAGCGTGGGCGGGCAGGTGGGATGCCCAAGGGCCCGCGGTCTCCGGGCCCGGAAGCCTCCTGGGCCACTTCCCCGTGAGCGGCCTGCGGGATCTAGGGCGTGGCGCCTAGCTCCCAAACGTTTGCTGGCTCCCGCCCGCCCTGGGCTGGGGGTTCGCCAGCACCTCCGCCACCCCCAGGTGCCCGAGACCTCCGTTCCCCTGCCTAGGCGGGCGGCGGGGCCCTGCCGGGACGGGCGGGCCGCTGGGCTGACGGTAAGGCCCAAGCGCCTGCTGAGCTGCGCCTCTAGAGGCAGCCCGCGACCCCGCCGGCATCTACTGCCGAAGCAGCCTAGAAGGGCCCGATCTCGCCGCGATGGCGGAAGCTAAGCAGGGTCGGGCCTGGTTAGAACTTGGATGGGAGACCTCTAGGGAAGACCGGGTGCTCTAGGCTTTTTGCCTCCCGCTCCGCCTTCTCCTTTTGTCGCTCGCGGCGTTCGCGGCTATCTCCGCCCCCGCCCGGCACAGCTGCAAGCCCCACCTCCTCAGGCCCCTCCCACCACAGCCAGCGTCTGATGGGGCGCTCCCCGCCTTCCTGATCCGCCAGGCGGCCAGAAGGCGTCCCTGGAAGGCAGAGGCACACCAGACGCTCCGGGGGTGGCATGAAGGGAACCAGACGTGGCCGCGGACCCGGGGGCCGTCCGTGCGGCCCGCGAGCCCCTCGACCTGCACCTGGCCGCCCCCACTGCAGCCCAGCCCCGGCGCCGCCACCTGTCTGCCGGGGTGGCTCTCCACAGCTCCATACGGAAAAAGCCGCCCCTCCGCCGTTTCGCCATGGCCGGGGGCGGGAGCGGGATCGAGGGCCCAGGCCGCCTCCCCGGGCCTCCCGGCCACCTGGGGCGGGGTCCTGAGCTCGGACGGTGGCGTGGGGGCGAGGGTGGCGTTGCTGGGTCTTAGGGGCCGTGCCAACTCAATGGTGGCTCCCAGTGGCTTCGGGCCAGCTTCTGTCGGGCAGGAGGACCGGTCCGGTCTGCGTCTGAGCTGCGCCTAGCGCAGCGTGTGCGGCCAGGTGGAATGCCCAAGGGACCGCCGTCCCCGGGTCCGGAAGCCTCCTGGGCCACTTCCCCGTGAGCGGCCTGCGGGATCTGGGGCGGGGCGCCAAGAGCCGAAAAGTCTGCTGGCTCCCGCCCTTCATGGGTTGGGTGGTCGCCAGCACCTCCGCCACCCCCAGGTGCCCGAGACCTCCGTTCCCCTGCCTAGGCGGGCGGCGGGGCCCTGCCGGGACGGGCGGGCCGCTGGGCTGACGGTAAGGCCCAAGCGCCTGCTGAGCTGCGCCTCAAGAGGCAGCCCGCGACCCCGCCGTCATCTACTGCCGAAGCAGCCTAGAAGGGCCCGATCTCGCCGCGATCGCGGAAGCTAAGCAGGGTCGGGCCTGGTTACAACTTGGATGGGAGACCTCTAGGGAAGACCGGGTGCTCTAGGCTTTTTGCCTCCCGCTCCGCCTTCTCCTTTTGTCGCTCGCGGCTTTCGCGGCTATCTCCGCCCCCGCCCGGCACAGCTGCAAGCCCCACCTCCTCAGGCCCCTCTCACCACAGCAAGCGTCTGATGGGGCGCTCCCCGCCTGCCTGAGCGGCCAGGCGGCCAGAAGGCGTCCCTGGAAGGCAGAGGCACACCAGACGCTCCCGGGGTGGCCAGAAGGGAACCAGTCGTGGCCGCGGACCCGGGGGCCGTCTGTGCGGCCCGCGAGACCCTCGACCTGCACCTGGCCGCCCCCACTGCAGCCCAACCCCGGCGCCGCCACCTGTCTGCCGGGGTGGCTCTCCACAGCTCCATACGGAAAAAGCCGCCCCTCCGCCGTTTCGCCATGGCCGGGGGCGGGAGCGGGATCGAGGGCCCAGGCCGCTTCCCCGGGCCTGCCGGCCACCTGGGGCGGGGTCCTGAGCTCGGACGGTGGCGTGGGGGCGAGGGTGGCGTTGCTGGGTCTTAGGGGCCGTGCCAACTCAATGTTGGCACCCAGTGGCCTCGGGCCAGCTTCTGTCAGGCAGAGGGCCGGTCCGGTCTGCGTCTGAGCTGCGCCTAGCGCAGCGTGGGCGGGCAGGTGGGATGCCCAAGGGCCCGCGGTCTCCGGGCCCGGAAGCCTCCTGGGCCACTTCCCCGTGAGCGGCCTGCGGGATCTAGGGCGTGGCGCCTAGCTCCCAAACGTTTGCTGGCTCCCGCCCGCCCTGGGCTGGGGGTTCGCCAGCACCTCCGCCACCCCCAGGTGCCCGAGACCTCCGTTCCCCTGCCTAGGCGGGCGGCGGGGCCCTGCCGGGACGGGCGGGCCGCTGGGCTGACGGTAAGGCCCAAGCGCCTGCTGAGCTGCGCCTCTAGAGGCAGCCCGCGACCCCGCCGGCATCTACTGCCGAAGCAGCCTAGAAGGGCCCGATCTCGCCGCGATCGCGGAAGCTAAGCAGGGTCGGGCCTGGTTACAACTTGGATGGGAGACCTCTAGGGAAGACCGGGTGCTCTAGGCTTTTTGCCTCCCGCTCCGCCTTCTCCTTTTGTCGCTCGCGGCGTTCGCGGCTATCTCCGCCCCCGCCCGGCACAGCTGCAAGCCCCACCTCCTCAGGCCCCTCCCACCACAGCCAGCGTCTGATGGGGCGCTCCCCGCCTTCCTGATCCGCCAGGCGGCCAGAAGGCGTCCCTGGAAGGCAGAGGCACACCAGACGCTCCGGGGGTGGCATGAAGGGAACCAGACGTGGCCGCGGACCCGGGGGCCGTCCGTGCGGCCCGCGAGACCCTCGACCTGCACCTGGCCGCCCCCACTGCAGCCCAGCCCCGGCGCCGCCACCTGTCTGCCGGGGTGGCTCTCCACAGCTCCATACGGAAAAAGCCGCCCCTCCGCCGTTTCGCCATGGCCGTGGGCGGGAGCGGGATCGAGGGCCCAGGCCGCTTCCCCGGGCCTGCCGGCCACCTGGGGCGGGGTCCTGAGCTCGGACGGTGGCGTGGGGGCGAGGGTGGCGTTGCTGGGTCTTAGGGGCCGTGCCAACTCAATGGTGGCTCCCAGTGGCTTCGGGCCAGCTTCTGTCGGGCAGGAGGACCGGTCCGGTCTGCGTCTGAGCTGCGCCTAGCGCAGCGTGTGCGGCCAGGTGGAATGCCCAAGGGACCGCCGTCCCCGGGTCCGGAAGCCTCCTGGGCCACTTCCCCGTGAGCGGCCTGCGGGATCTGGGGCGGGGCGCCTAGCTCCCAAAAGTTTGCTGGCTCCCGCCCGCCCTGGGCTGGGGGGTCGCCAGCACCTCCGCCACCCCCAGGTGCCCGAGACCTCCGTTCCCCTGCCTAGGCGGGCGGCGGGGCCCTGCCGGGACGGGCGGGCCGCTGGGCTGACGGTAAGGCCCAAGCGCCTGCTGAGCTGCGCCTCAAGAGGCAGCCCGCGACCCCGCCGGCATCTACTGCCGAAGCAGCCTAGAAGGGCCCGATCTCGCTGCGATCGCGGAAGCTAAGCAGGGTCGGGCCTGGTTACAACTTGGATGGGAGACCTCTAGGGAAGACCGGGTGCTCTAGGCTTTTTGCCTCCCGCTCCGCCTTCTCCTTTTGTCGCTCGCGGCGTTCGCGGCTATCTCCGCCCCCGCCCGGCACAGCTGCAAGCCCCACCTCCTCAGGCCCCTCCCACCACAGCCAGCGTCTGATGGGGCGCTCCCCGCCTGCCTGAGCGGCCAGGCGGCCAGAAGGCGTCCCTGGAAGGCAGAGGCACACCAGACGCTCCGGGGGTGGCCTGAAGGGAACCAGACGTGGCCGCGGACCCGGGGACCGTCCGTGCGGCCCGCGAGACCCTCGACCTGCACCTGGCCGCCCCCACTGCAGCCCAGCCCCGGCGCCGCCACCTGTCTGCCGGGGTGGCTCTCCACAGCTCCATACGGAAAAAGCCTCCCCTCCGCCGTTTCGCCATGGCCGGGGGCGGGAGCGGTATCGAGGGCCCAGGCCGCCTCCCCGGGCCTCCCGGCCACCTGGGGCGGGGTCCTGAGCTCGGACGGTGGCGTGGGGTCGAGGGTGGCGTTGCTGGGTCTTAGGGGCCGTGCCAACTCAATGTTGGCACCCAGTGGCCTCGGGCCAGCTTCTGTCAGGCAGAGGGCCGGTCCGGTCTGCGTCTGAGCTGCGCCTAGCGCAGCGTGGGCGGGCAGGTGGGATGCCCAAGGGCCCGCGGTCTCCGGGCCCGGAAGCCTCCTGGGCCACTTCCCCGTGAGCGGCCTGCGGGATCTAGGGCGTGGCGCCTAGCTCCCAAACGTTTGCTGGCTCCCGCCCGCCCTGGGCTGGGGGTTCGCCAGCACCTCCGCCACCCCCAGGTGCCCGAGACCTCCGTTCCCCTGCCTAGGCGGGCGGCGGGGCCCTGCCGGGACGGGCGGGCCGCTGGGCTGACGGTAAGGCCCAAGCGCCTGCTGAGCTGCGCCTCTAGAGGCAGCACGCGACCCCGCCGGCATCTACTGCCGAAGCAGCCTAGAAGGGCCCGATCTCGCCGCGATCGCGGAAGCTAAGCAGGGTCGGGCCTGGTTACAACTTGGATGGGAGACCTCTAGGGAAGACCGGGTGCTCTAGGCTTTTTGCCTCCCGCTCCGCCTTCTCCTTTTGTCGCTCGCGGCTTTCGCGGCTATCTCCGCCCCCGCCCGGCACAGCTGCAAGCCCCACCTCCTCAGGCCCCTCTCACCACAGCAAGCGTCTGATGGGGCGCTCCCCGCCTGCCTGAGCGGCCAGGCGGCCAGAAGGCGTCCCTGGAAGGCAGAGGCACACCAGACGCTCCGGGGGTGGCATGAAGGGAACCAGACGTGGCCGCGGACCCGGGGGCCGTCCGTGCGGCCCGCGAGACCCTCGACCTGCACCTGGCCGCCCCCACTGCAGCCCAGCCCCGGCGCCGCCACCTGTCTGCCGGGGTGGCTCTCCACAGCTCCATACGGAAAAAGCCGCCCCTCCGCCGTTTCGCCATGGCCGTGGGCGGGAGCGGGATCGAGGGCCCAGGCCGCTTCCCCGGGCCTGCCGGCCACCTGGGGCGGGGTCCTGAGCTCGGACGGTGGCGTGGGGGCGAGGGTGGCGTTGCTGGGTCTTAGGGGCCGTGCCAACTCAATGGTGGCTCCCAGTGGCTTCGGGCCAGCTTCTGTCGGGCAGGAGGACCGGTCCGGTCTGCGTCTGAGCTGCGCCTAGCGCAGCGTGTGCGGCCAGGTGGAATGCCCAAGGGACCGCCGTCCCCGGGTCCGGAAGCCTCCTGGGCCACTTCCCCGTGAGCGGCCTGCGGGATCTGGGGCGGGGCGCCTAGCTCCCAAAAGTTTGCTGGCTCCCGCCCGCCCTGGGCTGGGGGGTCGCCAGCACCTCCGCCACCCCCAGGTGCCCGAGACCTCCGTTCCCCTGCCTAGGCGGGCGGCGGGGCCCTGCCGGGACGGGCGGGCCGCTGGGCTGACGGTAAGGCCCAAGCGCCTGCTGAGCTGCGCCTCAAGAGGCAGCCCGCGACCCCGCCGGCATCTACTGCCGAAGCAGCCTAGAAGGGCCCGATCTCGCTGCGATCGCGGAAGCTAAGCAGGGTCGGGCCTGGTTACAACTTGGATGGGAGACCTCTAGGGAAGACCGGGTGCTCTAGGCTTTTTGCCTCCCGCTCCGCCTTCTCCTTTTGTCGCTCGCGGCGTTCGCGGCTATCTCCGCCCCCGCCCGGCACAGCTGCAAGCCCCACCTCCTCAGGCCCCTCCCACCACAGCCAGCGTCTGATGGGGCGCTCCCCGCCTGCCTGAGCGGCCAGGCGGCCAGAAGGCGTCCCTGGAAGGCAGAGGCACACCAGACGCTCCGGGGGTGGCCTGAAGGGAACCAGACGTGGCCGCGGACCCGGGGACCGTCCGTGCGGCCCGCGAGACCCTCGACCTGCACCTGGCCGCCCCCACTGCAGCCCAGCCCCGGCGCCGCCACCTGTCTGCCGGGGTGGCTCTCCACAGCTCCATACGGAAAAAGCCTCCCCTCCGCCGTTTCGCCATGGCCGGGGGCGGGAGCGGTATCGAGGGCCCAGGCCGCCTCCCCGGGCCTCCCGGCCACCTGGGGCGGGGTCCTGAGCTCGGACGGTGGCGTGGGGTCGAGGGTGGCGTTGCTGGGTCTTAGGGGCCGTGCCAACTCAATGTTGGCACCCAGTGGCCTCGGGCCAGCTTCTGTCAGGCAGAGGGCCGGTCCGGTCTGCGTCTGAGCTGCGCCTAGCGCAGCGTGGGCGGGCAGGTGGGATGCCCAAGGGCCCGCGGTCTCCGGGCCCGGAAGCCTCCTGGGCCACTTCCCCGTGAGCGGCCTGCGGGATCTAGGGCGTGGCGCCTAGCTCCCAAACGTTTGCTGGCTCCCGCCCGCCCTGGGCTGGGGGTTCGCCAGCACCTCCGCCACCCCCAGGTGCCCGAGACCTCCGTTCCCCTGCCTAGGCGGGCGGCGGGGCCCTGCCGGGACGGGCGGGCCGCTGGGCTGACGGTAAGGCCCAAGCGCCTGCTGAGCTGCGCCTCTAGAGGCAGCCCGCGACCCCGCCGGCATCTACTGCCGAAGCAGCCTAGAAGGGCCCGATCTCGCCGCGATGGCGGAAGCTAAGCAGGGTCGGGCCTGGTTAGAACTTGGATGGGAGACCTCTAGGGAAGACCGGGTGCTCTAGGCTTTTTGCCTCCCGCTCCGCCTTCTCCTTTTGTCGCTCGCGGCTTTCGCGGCTATCTCCGCCCCCGCCCGGCACAGCTGCAAGCCCCACCTCCTCAGGCCCCTCTCACCACAGCAAGCGTCTGATGGGGCGCTCCCCGCCTGCCTGAGCGGCCAGGCGGCCAGAAGGCGTCCCTGGAAGGCAGAGGCACACCAGACGCTCCCGGGGTGGCCAGAAGGGAACCAGTCGTGGCCGCGGACCCGGGGGCCGTCTGTGCGGCCCGCGAGACCCTCGACCTGCACCTGGCCGCCCCCACTGCAGCCCAACCCCGGCGCCGCCACCTGTCTGCCGGGGTGGCTCTCCACAGCTCCATACGGAAAAAGCCGCCCCTCCGCCGTTTCGCCATGGCCGGGGGCGGGAGCGGGATCGAGGGCCCAGGCCGCTTCCCCGGGCCTGCCGGCCACCTGGGGCGGGGTCCTGAGCTCGGACGGTGGCGTGGGGGCGAGGGTGGCGTTGCTGGGTCTTAGGGGCCGTGCCAACTCAATGTTGGCACCCAGTGGCCTCGGGCCAGCTTCTGTCAGGCAGAGGGCCGGTCCGGTCTGCGTCTGAGCTGCGCCTAGCGCAGCGTGGGCGGGCAGGTGGGATGCCCAAGGGCCCGCGGTCTCCGGGCCCGGAAGCCTCCTGGGCCACTTCCCCGTGAGCGGCCTGCGGGATCTAGGGCGTGGCGCCTAGCTCCCAAACGTTTGCTGGCTCCCGCCCGCCCTGGGCTGGGGGTTCGCCAGCACCTCCGCCACCCCCAGGTGCCCGAGACCTCCGTTCCCCTGCCTAGGCGGGCGGCGGGGCCCTGCCGGGACGGGCGGGCCGCTGGGCTGACGGTAAGGCCCAAGCGCCTGCTGAGCTGCGCCTCTAGAGGCAGCCCGCGACCCCGCCGGCATCTACTGCCGAAGCAGCCTAGAAGGGCCCGATCTCGCCGCGATCGCGGAAGCTAAGCAGGGTCGGGCCTGGTTACAACTTGGATGGGAGACCTCTAGGGAAGACCGGGTGCTCTAGGCTTTTTGCCTCCCGCTCCGCCTTCTCCTTTTGTCGCTCGCGGCGTTCGCGGCTATCTCCGCCCCCGCCCGGCACAGCTGCAAGCCCCACCTCCTCAGGCCCCTCCCACCACAGCCAGCGTCTGATGGGGCGCTCCCCGCCTTCCTGATCCGCCAGGCGGCCAGAAGGCGTCCCTGGAAGGCAGAGGCACACCAGACGCTCCGGGGGTGGCATGAAGGGAACCAGACGTGGCCGCGGACCCGGGGGCCGTCCGTGCGGCCCGCGAGACCCTCGACCTGCACCTGGCCGCCCCCACTGCAGCCCAGCCCCGGCGCCGCCACCTGTCTGCCGGGGTGGCTCTCCACAGCTCCATACGGAAAAAGCCGCCCCTCCGCCGTTTCGCCATGGCCGTGGGCGGGAGCGGGATCGAGGGCCCAGGCCGCTTCCCCGGGCCTGCCGGCCACCTGGGGCGGGGTCCTGAGCTCGGACGGTGGCGTGGGGGCGAGGGTGGCGTTGCTGGGTCTTAGGGGCCGTGCCAACTCAATGGTGGCTCCCAGTGGCTTCGGGCCAGCTTCTGTCGGGCAGGAGGACCGGTCCGGTCTGCGTCTGAGCTGCGCCTAGCGCAGCGTGTGCGGCCAGGTGGAATGCCCAAGGGACCGCCGTCCCCGGGTCCGGAAGCCTCCTGGGCCACTTCCCCGTGAGCGGCCTGCGGGATCTGGGGCGGGGCGCCTAGCTCCCAAAAGTTTGCTGGCTCCCGCCCGCCCTGGGCTGGGGGGTCGCCAGCACCTCCGCCACCCCCAGGTGCCCGAGACCTCCGTTCCCCTGCCTAGGCGGGCGGCGGGGCCCTGCCGGGACGGGCGGGCCGCTGGGCTGACGGTAAGGCCCAAGCGCCTGCTGAGCTGCGCCTCAAGAGGCAGCCCGCGACCCCGCCGGCATCTACTGCCGAAGCAGCCTAGAAGGGCCCGATCTCGCTGCGATCGCGGAAGCTAAGCAGGGTCGGGCCTGGTTACAACTTGGATGGGAGACCTCTAGGGAAGACCGGGTGCTCTAGGCTTTTTGCCTCCCGCTCCGCCTTCTCCTTTTGTCGCTCGCGGCGTTCGCGGCTATCTCCGCCCCCGCCCGGCACAGCTGCAAGCCCCACCTCCTCAGGCCCCTCCCACCACAGCCAGCGTCTGATGGGGCGCTCCCCGCCTGCCTGAGCGGCCAGGCGGCCAGAAGGCGTCCCTGGAAGGCAGAGGCACACCAGACGCTCCGGGGGTGGCCTGAAGGGAACCAGACGTGGCCGCGGACCCGGGGACCGTCCGTGCGGCCCGCGAGACCCTCGACCTGCACCTGGCCGCCCCCACTGCAGCCCAGCCCCGGCGCCGCCACCTGTCTGCCGGGGTGGCTCTCCACAGCTCCATACGGAAAAAGCCTCCCCTCCGCCGTTTCGCCATGGCCGGGGGCGGGAGCGGTATCGAGGGCCCAGGCCGCCTCCCCGGGCCTCCCGGCCACCTGGGGCGGGGTCCTGAGCTCGGACGGTGGCGTGGGGGCGAGGGTGGCGTTGCTGGGTCTTAGGGGCCGTGCCAACTCAATGGTGGCTCCCAGTGGCTTCGGGCCAGCTTCTGTCGGGCAGGAGGACCGGTCCGGTCTGCGTCTGAGCTGCGCCTAGCGCAGCGTGTGCGGCCAGGTGGAATGCCCAAGGGACCGCCGTCCCCGGGTCCGGAAGCCTCCTGGGCCACTTCCCCGTGAGCGGCCTGCGGGATCTGGGGCGGGGCGCCAAGAGCCGAAAAGTCTGCTGGCTCCCGCCCTTCATGGGTTGGGTGGTCGCCAGCACCTCCGACACCCCCAAGTGCCCGAGACCTCCGTTCCCCTGCCTAGGCGGGCGGCGGGGCCCTGCCGGGACGGGCGGGCCGCTGGGCTGACGGTAAGGCCCAAGCGCCTGCTGAGCTGCGCCTCAAGAGGCAGCCCGCGACCCCGCCGGCATCTACTGCCGAAGCAGCCTAGAAGGGCCCGATCTCGCCGCGATCGCGGAAGCTAAGCAGGGTCGGGCCTGGTTACAACTTGGATGGGAGACCTCTAGGGAAGACCGGGTGCTCTAGGCTTTTTGCCTCCCGCTCCGCCTTCTCCTTTTGTCGCTCGCGGCGTTCGCGGCTATCTCCGCCCCCGCCCGGCACAGCTGCAAGCCCCACCTCCTCAGGCCCCTCCCACCACAGCCAGCGTCTGATGGGGCGCTCCCCGCCTGCCTGAGCGGCCAGGCGGCCAGAAGGCGTCCCTGGAAGGCAGAGGCACACCAGACGCTCCCGGGGTGGCCAGAAGGGAACCAGTCGTGGCCGCGGACCCGGGGGCCGTCTGTGCGGCCCGCGAGACCCTCGACCTGCACCTGGCCGCCCCCACTGCAGCCCAACCCCGGCGCCGCCACCTGTCTGCCGGGGTGGCTCTCCACAGCTCCATACGGAAAAAGCCGCCCCTCCGCCGTTTCGCCATGGCCGGGGGCGGGAGCGGGATCGAGGGCCCAGGCCGCTTCCCCGGGCCTGCCGGCCACCTGGGGCGGGGTCCTGAGCTCGGACGGTGGCGTGGGGGCGAGGGTGGCGTTGCTGGGTCTTAGGGGCCGTGCCAACTCAATGTTGGCACCCAGTGGCCTCGGGCCAGCTTCTGTCAGGCAGAGGGCCGGTCCGGTCTGCGTCTGAGCTGCGCCTAGCGCAGCGTGGGCGGGCAGGTGGGATGCCCAAGGGCCCGCGGTCTCCGGGCCCGGAAGCCTCCTGGGCCACTTCCCCGTGAGCGGCCTGCGGGATCTAGGGCGTGGCGCCTAGCTCCCAAACGTTTGCTGGCTCCCGCCCGCCCTGGGCTGGGGGTTCGCCAGCACCTCCGCCACCCCCAGGTGCCCGAGACCTCCGTTCCCCTGCCTAGGCGGGCGGCGGGGCCCTGCCGGGACGGGCGGGCCGCTGGGCTGACGGTAAGGCCCAAGCGCCTGCTGAGCTGCGCCTCTAGAGGCAGCCCGCGACCCCGCCGGCATCTACTGCCGAAGCAGCCTAGAAGGGCCCGATCTCGCCGCGATCGCGGAAGCTAAGCAGGGTCGGGCCTGGTTACAACTTGGATGGGAGACCTCTAGGGAAGACCGGGTGCTCTAGGCTTTTTGCCTCCCGCTCCGCCTTCTCCTTTTGTCGCTCGCGGCGTTCGCGGCTATCTCCGCCCCCGCCCGGCACAGCTGCAAGCCCCACCTCCTCAGGCCCCTCCCACCACAGCCAGCGTCTGATGGGGCGCTCCCCGCCTTCCTGATCCGCCAGGCGGCCAGAAGGCGTCCCTGGAAGGCAGAGGCACACCAGACGCTCCGGGGGTGGCATGAAGGGAACCAGACGTGGCCGCGGACCCGGGGGCCGTCCGTGCGGCCCGCGAGACCCTCGACCTGCACCTGGCCGCCCCCACTGCAGCCCAGCCCCGGCGCCGCCACCTGTCTGCCGGGGTGGCTCTCCACAGCTCCATACGGAAAAAGCCGCCCCTCCGCCGTTTCGCCATGGCCGTGGGCGGGAGCGGGATCGAGGGCCCAGGCCGCTTCCCCGGGCCTGCCGGCCACCTGGGGCGGGGTCCTGAGCTCGGACGGTGGCGTGGGGGCGAGGGTGGCGTTGCTGGGTCTTAGGGGCCGTGCCAACTCAATGGTGGCTCCCAGTGGCTTCGGGCCAGCTTCTGTCGGGCAGGAGGACCGGTCCGGTCTGCGTCTGAGCTGCGCCTAGCGCAGCGTGTGCGGCCAGGTGGAATGCCCAAGGGACCGCCGTCCCCGGGTCCGGAAGCCTCCTGGGCCACTTCCCCGTGAGCGGCCTGCGGGATCTGGGGCGGGGCGCCTAGCTCCCAAAAGTTTGCTGGCTCCCGCCCGCCCTGGGCTGGGGGGTCGCCAGCACCTCCGCCACCCCCAGGTGCCCGAGACCTCCGTTCCCCTGCCTAGGCGGGCGGCGGGGCCCTGCCGGGACGGGCGGGCCGCTGGGCTGACGGTAAGGCCCAAGCGCCTGCTGAGCTGCGCCTCAAGAGGCAGCCCGCGACCCCGCCGGCATCTACTGCCGAAGCAGCCTAGAAGGGCCCGATCTCGCTGCGATCGCGGAAGCTAAGCAGGGTCGGGCCTGGTTACAACTTGGATGGGAGACCTCTAGGGAAGACCGGGTGCTCTAGGCTTTTTGCCTCCCGCTCCGCCTTCTCCTTTTGTCGCTCGCGGCGTTCGCGGCTATCTCCGCCCCCGCCCGGCACAGCTGCAAGCCCCACCTCCTCAGGCCCCTCCCACCACAGCCAGCGTCTGATGGGGCGCTCCCCGCCTGCCTGAGCGGCCAGGCGGCCAGATGGCGTCCCTGGAAGGCAGAGGCACACCAGACGCTCCGGGGGTGGCCTGAAGGGAACCAGACGTGGCCGCGGACCCGGGGACCGTCCGTGCGGCCCGCGAGACCCTCGACCTGCACCTGGCCGCCCCCACTGCAGCCCAGCCCCGGCGCCGCCACCTGTCTGCCGGGGTGGCTCTCCACAGCTCCATACGGAAAAAGCCTCCCCTCCGCCGTTTCGCCATGGCCGGGGGCGGGAGCGGTATCGAGGGCCCAGGCCGCCTCCCCGGGCCTCCCGGCCACCTGGGGCGGGGTCCTGAGCTCGGACGGTGGCGTGGGGGCGAGGGTGGCGTTGCTGGGTCTTAGGGGCCGTGCCAACTCAATGGTGGCTCCCAGTGGCTTCGGGCCAGCTTCTGTCGGGCAGGAGGACCGGTCCGGTCTGCGTCTGAGCTGCGCCTAGCGCAGCGTGTGCGGCCAGGTGGAATGCCCAAGGGACCGCCGTCCCCGGGTCCGGAAGCCTCCTGGGCCACTTCCCCGTGAGCGGCCTGCGGGATCTGGGGCGGGGCGCCAAGAGCCGAAAAGTCTGCTGGCTCCCGCCCTTCATGGGTTGGGTGGTCGCCAGCACCTCCGACACCCCCAAGTGCCCGAGACCTCCGTTCCCCTGCCTAGGCGGGCGGCGGGGCCCTGCCGGGACGGGCGGGCCGCTGGGCTGACGGTAAGGCCCAAGCGCCTGCTGAGCTGCGCCTCAAGAGGCAGCCCGCGACCCCGCCGGCATCTACTGCCGAAGCAGCCTAGAAGGGCCCGATCTCGCCGCGATCGCGGAAGCTAAGCAGGGTCGGGCCTGGTTACAACTTGGATGGGAGACCTCTAGGGAAGACCGGGTGCTCTAGGCTTTTTGCCTCCCGCTCCGCCTTCTCCTTTTGTCGCTCGCGGCTTTCGCGGCTATCTCCGCCCCCGCCCGGCACAGCTGCAAGCCCCACCTCCTCAGGCCCCTCTCACCACAGCAAGCGTCTGATGGGGCGCTCCCCGCCTGCCTGAGCGGCCAGGCGGCCAGAAGGCGTCCCTGGAAGGCAGAGGCACACCAGACGCTCCCGGGGTGGCCAGAAGGGAACCAGTCGTGGCCGCGGACCCGGGGGCCGTCTGTGCGGCCCGCGAGACCCTCGACCTGCACCTGGCCGCCCCCACTGCAGCCCAACCCCGGCGCCGCCACCTGTCTGCCGGGGTGGCTCTCCACAGCTCCATACGGAAAAAGCCGCCCCTCCGCCGTTTCGCCATGGCCGGGGGCGGGAGCGGGATCGAGGGCCCAGGCCGCTTCCCCGGGCCTGCCGGCCACCTGGGGCGGGGTCCTGAGCTCGGACGGTGGCGTGGGGTCGAGGGTGGCGTTGCTGGGTCTTAGGGGCCGTGCCAACTCAATGTTGGCACCCAGTGGCCTCGGGCCAGCTTCTGTCAGGCAGAGGGCCGGTCCGGTCTGCGTCTGAGCTGCGCCTAGCGCAGCGTGGGCGGGCAGGTGGGATGCCCAAGGGCCCGCGGTCTCCGGGCCCGGAAGCCTCCTGGGCCACTTCCCCGTGAGCGGCCTGCGGGATCTAGGGCGTGGCGCCTAGCTCCCAAACGTTTGCTGGCTCCCGCCCGCCCTGGGCTGGGGGTTCGCCAGCACCTCCGCCACCCCCAGGTGCCCGAGACCTCCGTTCCCCTGCCTAGGCGGGCGGCGGGGCCCTGCCGGGACGGGCGGGCCGCTGGGCTGACGGTAAGGCCCAAGCGCCTGCTGAGCTGCGCCTCAAGAGGCAGCCCGCGACCCCGCCAGCATCTACTGCCGAAGCAGCCTAGAAGGGCCCGATCTCGCCGCGATCGCGGAAGCTAAGCAGGGTCGGGCCTGGTTACAACTTGGATGGGAGACCTCTAGGGAAGACCGGGTGCTCTAGGCTTTTTGCCTCCCGCTCCGCCTTCTCCTTTTGTCGCTCGCGGCGTTCGCGGCTATCTCCGCCCCCGCCCGGCACAGCTGCAAGCCCCACCTCCTCAGGCCCCTCCCACCACAGCCAGCGTCTGATGGGGCGCTCCCCGCCTTCCTGATCCGCCAGGCGGCCAGAAGGCGTCCCTGGAAGGCAGAGGCACACCAGACGCTCCGGGGGTGGCATGAAGGGAACCAGACGTGGCCGCGGACCCGGGGGCCGTCCGTGCGGCCCGCGAGCCCCTCGACCTGCACCTGGCCGCCCCCACTGCAGCCCAGCCCCGGCGCCGCCACCTGTCTGCCGGGGTGGCTCTCCACAGCTCCATACGGAAAAAGCCGCCCCTCCGCCGTTTCGCCATGGCCCGGGGCGGGAGCGGTATCGAGGGCCCAGGCCGCCTCCCCGGGCCTCCTGGACACCTGGGGCGGGGTCCTGAGCTCGGACGGTGGCGTGGGGTCGAGGGTGGCGTTGCTGGGTCTTAGGGGCCGTGCCAACTCAATGTTGGCACCCAGTGGCCTCGGGCCAGCTTCTGTCAGGCAGAGGGCCGGTCCGGTCTGCGTCTGAGCTGCGCCTAGCGCAGCGTGGGCGGGCAGGTGGGATGCCCAAGGGCCCGCGGTCTCCGGGCCCGGAAGCCTCCTGGGCCACTTCCCCGTGAGCGGCCTGCGGGATCTAGGGCGTGGCGCCTAGCTCCCAAACGTTTGCTGGCTCCCGCCCGCCCTGGGCTGGGGGTTCGCCAGCACCTCCGCCACCCTCAGGTGCCCGAGACCTCCGTTCCCCTGCCTAGGCGGGCGGCGGGGCCCTGCCGGGACGGGCGGGCCGCTGGGCTGACGGTAAGGCCCAAGCGCCTGCTGAGCTGCGCCTCAAGAGGCAGCCCGCGACCCCGCCGGCATCTACTGCCGAAGCAGCCTAGAAGGGCCCGATCTCGCCGCGATGGCGGAAACTAAGCAGGGTCGGGCCTGGTTACAACTTGGATGGGAGACCTCTAGGGAAGACCGGGTGCTCTAGGCTTTTTGCCTCCCGCTCCGCCTTCTCCTTTTGTCGCTCGCGGCGTTCGCGGCTATCTCCGCCCCCGCCCGGCACAGCTGCAAGCCCCACCTCCTCAGGCCCCTCCCACCACAGCCAGCGTCTGATGGGGCGCTCCCCGCCTTCCTGATCCGCCAGGCGGCCAGAAGGCGTCCCTGGAAGGCAGAGGCACACCAGACGCTCCGGGGGTGGCATGAAGGGAACCAGACGTGGCCGCGGACCCGGGGGCCGTCCGTGCGGCCCGCGAGCCCCTCGACCTGCACCTGGCCGCCCCCACTGCAGCCCAGCCCCGGCGCCGCCACCTGTCTGCCGGGGTGGCTCTCCACAGCTCCATACGGAAAAAGCCGCCCCTCCGCCGTTTCGCCATGGCCGTGGGCGGGAGCGGGATCGAGGGCCCAGGCCGCTTCCCCGGGCCTGCCGGCCACCTGGGGCGGGGTCCTGAGCTCGGACGGTGGCGTGGGGGCGAGGGTGGCGTTGCTGGGTCTTAGGGGCCGTGCCAACTCAATGGTGGCTCCCAGTGGCTTCGGGCCAGCTTCTGTCGGGCAGGAGGACCGGTCCGGTCTGCGTCTGAGCTGCGCCTAGCGCAGCGTGTGCGGCCAGGTGGAATGCCCAAGGGACCGCCGTCCCCGGGTCCGGAAGCCTCCTGGGCCGCTTCCCCGTGAGCGGCCTGCGGGATCTGGGGCGGGGCGCCTAGCTCCCAAAAGTTTGCTGGCTCCCGCCCGCCCTGGGCTGGGGGGTCGCCAGCACCTCCGCCACCCCCAGGTGCCCGAGACCTCCGTTCCCCTGCCTAGGCGGGCGGCGGGGCCCTGCCGGGACGGGCGGGCCGCTGGGCTGACGGTAAGGCCCAAGCGCCTGCTGAGCTGCGCCTCAAGAGGCAGCCCGCGACCCCGCCGGCATCTACTGCCGAAGCAGCCTAGAAGGGCCCGATCTCGCTGCGATCGCGGAAGCTAAGCAGGGTCGGGCCTGGTTACAACTTGGATGGGAGACCTCTAGGGAAGACCGGGTGCTCTAGGCTTTTTGCCTCCCGCTCCGCCTTCTCCTTTTGTCGCTCGCGGCGTTCGCGGCTATCTCCGCCCCCGCCCGGCACAGCTGCAAGCCCCACCTCCTCAGGCCCCTCCCACCACAGCCAGCGTCTGATGGGGCGCTCCCCGCCTGCCTGAGCGGCCAGGCGGCCAGAAGGCGTCCCTGGAAGGCAGAGGCACACCAGACGCTCCGGGGGTGGCCTGAAGGGAACCAGACGTGGCCGCGGACCCGGGGACCGTCCGTGCGGCCCGCGAGACCCTCGACCTGCACCTGGCCGCCCCCACTGCAGCCCAGCCCCGGCGCCGCCACCTGTCTGCCGGGGTGGCTCTCCACAGCTCCATACGGAAAAAGCCTCCCCTCCGCCGTTTCGCCATGGCCGGGGGCGGGAGCGGTATCGAGGGCCCAGGCCGCCTCCCCGGGCCTCCCGGCCACCTGGGGCGGGGTCCTGAGCTCGGACGGTGGCGTGGGGTCGAGGGTGGCGTTGCTGGGTCTTAGGGGCCGTGCCAACTCAATGTTGGCACCCAGTGGCCTCGGGCCAGCTTCTGTCAGGCAGAGGGCCGGTCCGGTCTGCGTCTGAGCTGCGCCTAGCGCAGCGTGGGCGGGCAGGTGGGATGCCCAAGGGCCCGCGGTCTCCGGGCCCGGAAGCCTCCTGGGCCACTTCCCCGTGAGCGGCCTGCGGGATCTAGGGCGTGGCGCCTAGCTCCCAAACGTTTGCTGGCTCCCGCCCGCCCTGGGCTGGGGGTTCGCCAGCACCTCCGCCACCCCCAGGTGCCCGAGACCTCCGTTCCCCTGCCTAGGCGGGCGGCGGGGCCCTGCCGGGACGGGCGGGCCGCTGGGCTGACGGTAAGGCCCAAGCGCCTGCTGAGCTGCGCCTCTAGAGGCAGCCCGCGACCCCGCCAGCATCTACTGCCGAAGCAGCCTAGAAGGGCCCGATCTCGCCGCGATGGCGGAAGCTAAGCAGGGTCGGGCCTGGTTAGAACTTGGATGGGAGACCTCTAGGGAAGACCGGGTGCTCTAGGCTTTTTGCCTCCCGCTCCGCCTTCTCCTTTTGTCGCTCGCGGCGTTCGCGGCTATCTCCGCCCCCGCCCGGCACAGCTGCAAGCCCCACCTCCTCAGGCCCCTCCCACCACAGCCAGCGTCTGATGGGGCGCTCCCCGCCTTCCTGATCCGCCAGGCGGCCAGAAGGCGTCCCTGGAAGGCAGAGGCACACCAGACGCTCCGGGGGTGGCATGAAGGGAACCAGACGTGGCCGCGGACCCGGGGGCCGTCCGTGCGGCCCGCGAGCCCCTCGACCTGCACCTGGCCGCCCCCACTGCAGCCCAGCCCCGGCGCCGCCACCTGTCTGCCGGGGTGGCTCTCCACAGCTCCATACGGAAAAAGCCGCCCCTCCGCCGTTTCGCCATGGCCGGGGGCGGGAGCGGGATCGAGGGCCCAGGCCGCCTCCCCGGGCCTCCCGGCCACCTGGGGCGGGGTCCTGAGCTCGGACGGTGGCGTGGGGGCGAGGGTGGCGTTGCTGGGTCTTAGGGGCCGTGCCAACTCAATGGTGGCTCCCAGTGGCTTCGGGCCAGCTTCTGTCGGGCAGGAGGACCGGTCCGGTCTGCGTCTGAGCTGCGCCTAGCGCAGCGTGTGCGGCCAGGTGGAATGCCCAAGGGACCGCCGTCCCCGGGTCCGGAAGCCTCCTGGGCCACTTCCCCGTGAGCGGCCTGCGGGATCTGGGGCGGGGCGCCAAGAGCCGAAAAGTCTGCTGGCTCCCGCCCTTCATGGGTTGGGTGGTCGCCAGCACCTCCGCCACCCCCAGGTGCCCGAGACCTCCGTTCCCCTGCCTAGGCGGGCGGCGGGGCCCTGCCGGGACGGGCGGGCCGCTGGGCTGACGGTAAGGCCCAAGCGCCTGCTGAGCTGCGCCTCAAGAGGCAGCCCGCGACCCCGCCGGCATCTACTGCCGAAGCAGCCTAGAAGGGCCCGATCTCGCCGCGATCGCGGAAGCTAAGCAGGGTCGGGCCTGGTTACAACTTGGATGGGAGACCTCTAGGGAAGACCGGGTGCTCTAGGCTTTTTGCCTCCCGCTCCGCCTTCTCCTTTTGTCGCTCGCGGCTTTCGCGGCTATCTCCGCCCCCGCCCGGCACAGCTGCAAGCCCCACCTCCTCAGGCCCCTCTCACCACAGCAAGCGTCTGATGGGGCGCTCCCCGCCTGCCTGAGCGGCCAGGCGGCCAGAAGGCGTCCCTGGAAGGCAGAGGCACACCAGACGCTCCCGGGGTGGCCAGAAGGGAACCAGTCGTGGCCGCGGACCCGGGGGCCGTCTGTGCGGCCCGCGAGACCCTCGACCTGCACCTGGCCGCCCCCACTGCAGCCCAACCCCGGCGCCGCCACCTGTCTGCCGGGGTGGCTCTCCACAGCTCCATACGGAAAAAGCCGCCCCTCCGCCGTTTCGCCATGGCCGGGGGCGGGAGCGGGATCGAGGGCCCAGGCCGCTTCCCCGGGCCTGCCGGCCACCTGGGGCGGGGTCCTGAGCTCGGACGGTGGCGTGGGGGCGAGGGTGGCGTTGCTGGGTCTTAGGGGCCGTGCCAACTCAATGTTGGCACCCAGTGGCCTCGGGCCAGCTTCTGTCAGGCAGAGGGCCGGTCCGGTCTGCGTCTGAGCTGCGCCTAGCGCAGCGTGGGCGGGCAGGTGGGATGCCCAAGGGCCCGCGGTCTCCGGGCCCGGAAGCCTCCTGGGCCACTTCCCCGTGAGCGGCCTGCGGGATCTAGGGCGTGGCGCCTAGCTCCCAAACGTTTGCTGGCTCCCGCCCGCCCTGGGCTGGGGGTTCGCCAGCACCTCCGCCACCCCCAGGTGCCCGAGACCTCCGTTCCCCTGCCTAGGCGGGCGGCGGGGCCCTGCCGGGACGGGCGGGCCGCTGGGCTGACGGTAAGGCCCAAGCGCCTGCTGAGCTGCGCCTCTAGAGGCAGCCCGCGACCCCGCCGGCATCTACTGCCGAAGCAGCCTAGAAGGGCCCGATCTCGCCGCGATCGCGGAAGCTAAGCAGGGTCGGGCCTGGTTACAACTTGGATGGGAGACCTCTAGGGAAGACCGGGTGCTCTAGGCTTTTTGCCTCCCGCTCCGCCTTCTCCTTTTGTCGCTCGCGGCGTTCGCGGCTATCTCCGCCCCCGCCCGGCACAGCTGCAAGCCCCACCTCCTCAGGCCCCTCCCACCACAGCCAGCGTCTGATGGGGCGCTCCCCGCCTTCCTGATCCGCCAGGCGGCCAGAAGGCGTCCCTGGAAGGCAGAGGCACACCAGACGCTCCGGGGGTGGCATGAAGGGAACCAGACGTGGCCGCGGACCCGGGGGCCGTCCGTGCGGCCCGCGAGACCCTCGACCTGCACCTGGCCGCCCCCACTGCAGCCCAGCCCCGGCGCCGCCACCTGTCTGCCGGGGTGGCTCTCCACAGCTCCATACGGAAAAAGCCGCCCCTCCGCCGTTTCGCCATGGCCGTGGGCGGGAGCGGGATCGAGGGCCCAGGCCGCTTCCCCGGGCCTGCCGGCCACCTGGGGCGGGGTCCTGAGCTCGGACGGTGGCGTGGGGGCGAGGGTGGCGTTGCTGGGTCTTAGGGGCCGTGCCAACTCAATGGTGGCTCCCAGTGGCTTCGGGCCAGCTTCTGTCGGGCAGGAGGACCGGTCCGGTCTGCGTCTGAGCTGCGCCTAGCGCAGCGTGTGCGGCCAGGTGGAATGCCCAAGGGACCGCCGTCCCCGGGTCCGGAAGCCTCCTGGGCCACTTCCCCGTGAGCGGCCTGCGGGATCTGGGGCGGGGCGCCTAGCTCCCAAAAGTTTGCTGGCTCCCGCCCGCCCTGGGCTGGGGGGTCGCCAGCACCTCCGCCACCCCCAGGTGCCCGAGACCTCCGTTCCCCTGCCTAGGCGGGCGGCGGGGCCCTGCCGGGACGGGCGGGCCGCTGGGCTGACGGTAAGGCCCAAGCGCCTGCTGAGCTGCGCCTCAAGAGGCAGCCCGCGACCCCGCCGGCATCTACTGCCGAAGCAGCCTAGAAGGGCCCGATCTCGCTGCGATCGCGGAAGCTAAGCAGGGTCGGGCCTGGTTACAACTTGGATGGGAGACCTCTAGGGAAGACCGAGTGCTCTAGGCTTTTTGCCTCCCGCTCCGCCTTCTCCTTTTGTCGCTCGCGGCGTTCGCGGCTATCTCCGCCCCCGCCCGGCACAGCTGCAAGCCCCACCTCCTCAGGCCCCTCCCACCACAGCCAGCGTCTGATGGGGCGCTCCCCGCCTGCCTGAGCGGCCAGGCGGCCAGAAGGCGTCCCTGGAAGGCAGAGGCACACCAGACGCTCCCGGGGTGGCCAGAAGGGAACCAGTCGTGGCCGCGGACCCGGGGGCCGTCTGTGCGGCCCGCGAGACCCTCGACCTGCACCTGGCCGCCCCCACTGCAGCCCAACCCCGGCGCCGCCACCTGTCTGCCGGGGTGGCTCTCCACAGCTCCATACGGAAAAAGCCGCCCCTCCGCCGTTTCGCCATGGCCGGGGGCGGGAGCGGGATCGAGGGCCCAGGCCGCTTCCCCGGGCCTGCCGGCCACCTGGGGCGGGGTCCTGAGCTCGGACGGTGGCGTGGGGGCGAGGGTGGCGTTGCTGGGTCTTAGGGGCCGTGCCAACTCAATGTTGGCACCCAGTGGCCTCGGGCCAGCTTCTGTCAGGCAGAGGGCCGGTCCGGTCTGCGTCTGAGCTGCGCCTAGCGCAGCGTGGGCGGGCAGGTGGGATGCCCAAGGGCCCGCGGTCTCCGGGCCCGGAAGCCTCCTGGGCCACTTCCCCGTGAGCGGCCTGCGGGATCTAGGGCGTGGCGCCTAGCTCCCAAACGTTTGCTGGCTCCCGCCCGCCCTGGGCTGGGGGTTCGCCAGCACCTCCGCCACCCCCAGGTGCCCGAGACCTCCGTTCCCCTGCCTAGGCGGGCGGCGGGGCCCTGCCGGGACGGGCGGGCCGCTGGGCTGACGGTAAGGCCCAAGCGCCTGCTGAGCTGCGCCTCTAGAGGCAGCCCGCGACCCCGCCGGCATCTACTGCCGAAGCAGCCTAGAAGGGCCCGATCTCGCCGCGATCGCGGAAGCTAAGCAGGGTCGGGCCTGGTTACAACTTGGATGGGAGACCTCTAGGGAAGACCGGGTGCTCTAGGCTTTTTGCCTCCCGCTCCGCCTTCTCCTTTTGTCGCTCGCGGCGTTCGCGGCTATCTCCGCCCCCGCCCGGCACAGCTGCAAGCCCCACCTCCTCAGGCCCCTCCCACCACAGCCAGCGTCTGATGGGGCGCTCCCCGCCTTCCTGATCCGCCAGGCGGCCAGAAGGCGTCCCTGGAAGGCAGAGGCACACCAGACGCTCCGGGGGTGGCATGAAGGGAACCAGACGTGGCCGCGGACCCGGGGGCCGTCCGTGCGGCCCGCGAGACCCTCGACCTGCACCTGGCCGCCCCCACTGCAGCCCAGCCCCGGCGCCGCCACCTGTCTGCCGGGGTGGCTCTCCACAGCTCCATATGGAAAAAGCCGCCCCTCCGCCGTTTCGCCATGGCCGTGGGCGGGAGCGGGATCGAGGGCCCAGGCCGCTTCCCCGGGCCTGCCGGCCACCTGGGGCGGGGTCCTGAGCTCGGACGGTGGCGTGGGGGCGAGGGTGGCGTTGCTGGGTCTTAGGGGCCGTGCCAACTCAATGGTGGCTCCCAGTGGCTTCGGGCCAGCTTCTGTCGGGCAGGAGGACCGGTCCGGTCTGCGTCTGAGCTGCGCCTAGCGCAGCGTGTGCGGCCAGGTGGAATGCCCAAGGGACCGCCGTCCCCGGGTCCGGAAGCCTCCTGGGCCACTTCCCCGTGAGCGGCCTGCGGGATCTGGGGCGGGGCGCCTAGCTCCCAAAAGTTTGCTGGCTCCCGCCCGCCCTGGGCTGGGGGGTCGCCAGCACCTCCGCCACCCCCAGGTGCCCGAGACCTCCGTTCCCCTGCCTAGGCGGGCGGCGGGGCCCTGCCGGGACGGGCGGGCCGCTGGGCTGACGGTAAGGCCCAAGCGCCTGCTGAGCTGCGCCTCAAGAGGCAGCCCGCGACCCCGCCGGCATCTACTGCCGAAGCAGCCTAGAAGGGCCCGATCTCGCTGCGATCGCGGAAGCTAAGCAGGGTCGGGCCTGGTTACAACTTGGATGGGAGACCTCTAGGGAAGACCGGGTGCTCTAGGCTTTTTGCCTCCCGCTCCGCCTTCTCCTTTTGTCGCTCGCGGCGTTCGCGGCTATCTCCGCCCCCGCCCGGCACAGCTGCAAGCCCCACCTCCTCAGGCCCCTCCCACCACAGCCAGCGTCTGATGGGGCGCTCCCCGCCTGCCTGAGCGGCCAGGCGGCCAGAAGGCGTCCCTGGAAGGCAGAGGCACACCAGACGCTCCGGGGGTGGCCTGAAGGGAACCAGACGTGGCCGCGGACCCGGGGACCGTCCGTGCGGCCCGCGAGACCCTCGACCTGCACCTGGCCGCCCCCACTGCAGCCCAGCCCCGGCGCCGCCACCTGTCTGCCGGGGTGGCTCTCCACAGCTCCATACGGAAAAAGCCTCCCCTCCGCCGTTTCGCCATGGCCGGGGGCGGGAGCGGTATCGAGGGCCCAGGCCGCCTCCCCGGGCCTCCCGGCCACCTGGGGCGGGGTCCTGAGCTCGGACGGTGGCGTGGGGTCGAGGGTGGCGTTGCTGGGTCTTAGGGGCCGTGCCAACTCAATGTTGGCACCCAGTGGCCTCGGGCCAGCTTCTGTCAGGCAGAGGGCCGGTCCGGTCTGCGTCTGAGCTGCGCCTAGCGCAGCGTGGGCGGGCAGGTGGGATGCCCAAGGGCCCGCGGTCTCCGGGCCCGGAAGCCTCCTGGGCCACTTCCCCGTGAGCGGCCTGCGGGATCTAGGGCGTGGCGCCTAGCTCCCAAACGTTTGCTGGCTCCCGCCCGCCCTGGGCTGGGGGTTCGCCAGCACCTCCGCCACCCCCAGGTGCCCGAGACCTCCGTTCCCCTGCCTAGGCGGGCGGCGGGGCCCTGCCGGGACGGGCGGGCCGCTGGGCTGACGGTAAGGCCCAAGCGCCTGCTGAGCTGCGCCTCTAGAGGCAGCACGCGACCCCGCCGGCATCTACTGCCGAAGCAGCCTAGAAGGGCCCGATCTCGCCGCGATCGCGGAAGCTAAGCAGGGTCGGGCCTGGTTACAACTTGGATGGGAGACCTCTAGGGAAGACCGGGTGCTCTAGGCTTTTTGCCTCCCGCTCCGCCTTCTCCTTTTGTCGCTCGCGGCTTTCGCGGCTATCTCCGCCCCCGCCCGGCACAGCTGCAAGCCCCACCTCCTCAGGCCCCTCTCACCACAGCAAGCGTCTGATGGGGCGCTCCCCGCCTGCCTGAGCGGCCAGGCGGCCAGAAGGCGTCCCTGGAAGGCAGAGGCACACCAGACGCTCCGGGGGTGGCATGAAGGGAACCAGACGTGGCCGCGGACCCGGGGGCCGTCCGTGCGGCCCGCGAGACCCTCGACCTGCACCTGGCCGCCCCCACTGCAGCCCAGCCCCGGCGCCGCCACCTGTCTGCCGGGGTGGCTCTCCACAGCTCCATACGGAAAAAGCCGCCCCTCCGCCGTTTCGCCATGGCCGTGGGCGGGAGCGGGATCGAGGGCCCAGGCCGCTTCCCCGGGCCTGCCGGCCACCTGGGGCGGGGTCCTGAGCTCGGACGGTGGCGTGGGGGCGAGGGTGGCGTTGCTGGGTCTTAGGGGCCGTGCCAACTCAATGGTGGCTCCCAGTGGCTTCGGGCCAGCTTCTGTCGGGCAGGAGGACCGGTCCGGTCTGCGTCTGAGCTGCGCCTAGCGCAGCGTGTGCGGCCAGGTGGAATGCCCAAGGGACCGCCGTCCCCGGGTCCGGAAGCCTCCTGGGCCACTTCCCCGTGAGCGGCCTGCGGGATCTGGGGCGGGGCGCCTAGCTCCCAAAAGTTTGCTGGCTCCCGCCCGCCCTGGGCTGGGGGGTCGCCAGCACCTCCGCCACCCCCAGGTGCCCGAGACCTCCGTTCCCCTGCCTAGGCGGGCGGCGGGGCCCTGCCGGGACGGGCGGGCCGCTGGGCTGACGGTAAGGCCCAAGCGCCTGCTGAGCTGCGCCTCAAGAGGCAGCCCGCGACCCCGCCGGCATCTACTGCCGAAGCAGCCTAGAAGGGCCCGATCTCGCTGCGATCGCGGAAGCTAAGCAGGGTCGGGCCTGGTTACAACTTGGATGGGAGACCTCTAGGGAAGACCGGGTGCTCTAGGCTTTTTGCCTCCCGCTCCGCCTTCTCCTTTTGTCGCTCGCGGCGTTCGCGGCTATCTCCGCCCCCGCCCGGCACAGCTGCAAGCCCCACCTCCTCAGGCCCCTCCCACCACAGCCAGCGTCTGATGGGGCGCTCCCCGCCTGCCTGAGCGGCCAGGCGGCCAGAAGGCGTCCCTGGAAGGCAGAGGCACACCAGACGCTCCGGGGGTGGCCTGAAGGGAACCAGACGTGGCCGCGGACCCGGGGACCGTCCGTGCGGCCCGCGAGACCCTCGACCTGCACCTGGCCGCCCCCACTGCAGCCCAGCCCCGGCGCCGCCACCTGTCTGCCGGGGTGGCTCTCCACAGCTCCATACGGAAAAAGCCTCCCCTCCGCCGTTTCGCCATGGCCGGGGGCGGGAGCGGTATCGAGGGCCCAGGCCGCCTCCCCGGGCCTCCCGGCCACCTGGGGCGGGGTCCTGAGCTCGGACGGTGGCGTGGGGTCGAGGGTGGCGTTGCTGGGTCTTAGGGGCCGTGCCAACTCAATGTTGGCACCCAGTGGCCTCGGGCCAGCTTCTGTCAGGCAGAGGGCCGGTCCGGTCTGCGTCTGAGCTGCGCCTAGCGCAGCGTGGGCGGGCAGGTGGGATGCCCAAGGGCCCGCGGTCTCCGGGCCCGGAAGCCTCCTGGGCCACTTCCCCGTGAGCGGCCTGCGGGATCTAGGGCGTGGCGCCTAGCTCCCAAACGTTTGCTGGCTCCCGCCCGCCCTGGGCTGGGGGTTCGCCAGCACCTCCGCCACCCCCAGGTGCCCGAGACCTCCGTTCCCCTGCCTAGGCGGGCGGCGGGGCCCTGCCGGGACGGGCGGGCCGCTGGGCTGACGGTAAGGCCCAAGCGCCTGCTGAGCTGCGCCTCTAGAGGCAGCCCGCGACCCCGCCGGCATCTACTGCCGAAGCAGCCTAGAAGGGCCCGATCTCGCCGCGATGGCGGAAGCTAAGCAGGGTCGGGCCTGGTTAGAACTTGGATGGGAGACCTCTAGGGAAGACCGGGTGCTCTAGGCTTTTTGCCTCCCGCTCCGCCTTCTCCTTTTGTCGCTCGCGGCTTTCGCGGCTATCTCCGCCCCCGCCCGGCACAGCTGCAAGCCCCACCTCCTCAGGCCCCTCTCACCACAGCAAGCGTCTGATGGGGCGCTCCCCGCCTGCCTGAGCGGCCAGGCGGCCAGAAGGCGTCCCTGGAAGGCAGAGGCACACCAGACGCTCCCGGGGTGGCCAGAAGGGAACCAGTCGTGGCCGCGGACCCGGGGGCCGTCTGTGCGGCCCGCGAGACCCTCGACCTGCACCTGGCCGCCCCCACTGCAGCCCAACCCCGGCGCCGCCACCTGTCTGCCGGGGTGGCTCTCCACAGCTCCATACGGAAAAAGCCGCCCCTCCGCCGTTTCGCCATGGCCGGGGGCGGGAGCGGGATCGAGGGCCCAGGCCGCTTCCCCGGGCCTGCCGGCCACCTGGGGCGGGGTCCTGAGCTCGGACGGTGGCGTGGGGGCGAGGGTGGCGTTGCTGGGTCTTAGGGGCCGTGCCAACTCAATGTTGGCACCCAGTGGCCTCGGGCCAGCTTCTGTCAGGCAGAGGGCCGGTCCGGTCTGCGTCTGAGCTGCGCCTAGCGCAGCGTGGGCGGGCAGGTGGGATGCCCAAGGGCCCGCGGTCTCCGGGCCCGGAAGCCTCCTGGGCCACTTCCCCGTGAGCGGCCTGCGGGATCTAGGGCGTGGCGCCTAGCTCCCAAACGTTTGCTGGCTCCCGCCCGCCCTGGGCTGGGGGTTCGCCAGCACCTCCGCCACCCCCAGGTGCCCGAGACCTCCGTTCCCCTGCCTAGGCGGGCGGCGGGGCCCTGCCGGGACGGGCGGGCCGCTGGGCTGACGGTAAGGCCCAAGCGCCTGCTGAGCTGCGCCTCTAGAGGCAGCCCGCGACCCCGCCGGCATCTACTGCCGAAGCAGCCTAGAAGGGCCCGATCTCGCCGCGATCGCGGAAGCTAAGCAGGGTCGGGCCTGGTTACAACTTGGATGGGAGACCTCTAGGGAAGACCGGGTGCTCTAGGCTTTTTGCCTCCCGCTCCGCCTTCTCCTTTTGTCGCTCGCGGCGTTCGCGGCTATCTCCGCCCCCGCCCGGCACAGCTGCAAGCCCCACCTCCTCAGGCCCCTCCCACCACAGCCAGCGTCTGATGGGGCGCTCCCCGCCTTCCTGATCCGCCAGGCGGCCAGAAGGCGTCCCTGGAAGGCAGAGGCACACCAGACGCTCCGGGGGTGGCATGAAGGGAACCAGACGTGGCCGCGGACCCGGGGGCCGTCCGTGCGGCCCGCGAGACCCTCGACCTGCACCTGGCCGCCCCCACTGCAGCCCAGCCCCGGCGCCGCCACCTGTCTGCCGGGGTGGCTCTCCACAGCTCCATACGGAAAAAGCCGCCCCTCCGCCGTTTCGCCATGGCCGTGGGCGGGAGCGGGATCGAGGGCCCAGGCCGCTTCCCCGGGCCTGCCGGCCACCTGGGGCGGGGTCCTGAGCTCGGACGGTGGCGTGGGGGCGAGGGTGGCGTTGCTGGGTCTTAGGGGCCGTGCCAACTCAATGGTGGCTCCCAGTGGCTTCGGGCCAGCTTCTGTCGGGCAGGAGGACCGGTCCGGTCTGCGTCTGAGCTGCGCCTAGCGCAGCGTGTGCGGCCAGGTGGAATGCCCAAGGGACCGCCGTCCCCGGGTCCGGAAGCCTCCTGGGCCACTTCCCCGTGAGCGGCCTGCGGGATCTGGGGCGGGGCGCCTAGCTCCCAAAAGTTTGCTGGCTCCCGCCCGCCCTGGGCTGGGGGGTCGCCAGCACCTCCGCCACCCCCAGGTGCCCGAGACCTCCGTTCCCCTGCCTAGGCGGGCGGCGGGGCCCTGCCGGGACGGGCGGGCCGCTGGGCTGACGGTAAGGCCCAAGCGCCTGCTGAGCTGCGCCTCAAGAGGCAGCCCGCGACCCCGCCGGCATCTACTGCCGAAGCAGCCTAGAAGGGCCCGATCTCGCTGCGATCGCGGAAGCTAAGCAGGGTCGGGCCTGGTTACAACTTGGATGGGAGACCTCTAGGGAAGACCGGGTGCTCTAGGCTTTTTGCCTCCCGCTCCGCCTTCTCCTTTTGTCGCTCGCGGCGTTCGCGGCTATCTCCGCCCCCGCCCGGCACAGCTGCAAGCCCCACCTCCTCAGGCCCCTCCCACCACAGCCAGCGTCTGATGGGGCGCTCCCCGCCTGCCTGAGCGGCCAGGCGGCCAGAAGGCGTCCCTGGAAGGCAGAGGCACACCAGACGCTCCGGGGGTGGCCTGAAGGGAACCAGACGTGGCCGCGGACCCGGGGACCGTCCGTGCGGCCCGCGAGACCCTCGACCTGCACCTGGCCGCCCCCACTGCAGCCCAGCCCCGGCGCCGCCACCTGTCTGCCGGGGTGGCTCTCCACAGCTCCATACGGAAAAAGCCTCCCCTCCGCCGTTTCGCCATGGCCGGGGGCGGGAGCGGTATCGAGGGCCCAGGCCGCCTCCCCGGGCCTCCCGGCCACCTGGGGCGGGGTCCTGAGCTCGGACGGTGGCGTGGGGTCGAGGGTGGCGTTGCTGGGTCTTAGGGGCCGTGCCAACTCAATGTTGGCACCCAGTGGCCTCGGGCCAGCTTCTGTCAGGCAGAGGGCCGGTCCGGTCTGCGTCTGAGCTGCGCCTAGCGCAGCGTGGGCGGGCAGGTGGGATGCCCAAGGGCCCGCGGTCTCCGGGCCCGGAAGCCTCCTGGGCCACTTCCCCGTGAGCGGCCTGCGGGATCTAGGGCGTGGCGCCTAGCTCCCAAACGTTTGCTGGCTCCCGCCCGCCCTGGGCTGGGGGTTCGCCAGCACCTCCGCCACCCCCAGGTGCCCGAGACCTCCGTTCCCCTGCCTAGGCGGGCGGCGGGGCCCTGCCGGGACGGGCGGGCCGCTGGGCTGACGGTAAGGCCCAAGCGCCTGCTGAGCTGCGCCTCTAGAGGCAGCCCGCGACTCCGCCGGCATCTACTGCCGAAGCAGCCTAGAAGGGCCCGATCTCGCCGCGATGGCGGAAGCTAAGCAGGGTCGGGCCTGGTTAGAACTTGGATGGGAGACCTCTAGGGAAGACCGGGTGCTCTAGGCTTTTTGCCTCCCGCTCCGCCTTCTCCTTTTGTCGCTCGCGGCTTTCGCGGCTATCTCCGCCCCCGCCCGGCACAGCTGCAAGCCCCACCTCCTCAGGCCCCTCTCACCACAGCAAGCGTCTGATGGGGCGCTCCCCGCCTGCCTGAGCGGCCAGGCGGCCAGAAGGCGTCCCTGGAAGGCAGAGGCACACCAGACGCTCCCGGGGTGGCCAGAAGGGAACCAGTCGTGGCCGCGGACCCGGGGGCCGTCCGTGCGGCCCGCGAGACCCTCGACCTGCACCTGGCCGCCCCCACTGCAGCCCAACCCCGGCGCCGCCACCTGTCTGCCGGGGTGGCTCTCCACAGCTCCATACGGAAAAAGCCGCCCCTCCGCCGTTTCGCCATGGCCGGGGGCGGGAGCGGGATCGAGGGCCCAGGCCGCTTCCCCGGGCCTGCCGGCCACCTGGGGCGGGGTCCTGAGCTCGGACGGTGGCGTGGGGGCGAGGGTGGCGTTGCTGGGTCTTAGGGGCCGTGCCAACTCAATGTTGGCACCCAGTGGCCTCGGGCCAGCTTCTGTCAGGTAGAGGGCCGGTCCGGTCTGCGTCTGAGCTGCGCCTAGCGCAGCGTGGGCGGGCAGGTGGGATGCCCAAGGGCCCGCGGTCTCCGGGCCCGGAAGCCTCCTGGGCCACTTCCCCGTGAGCGGCCTGCGGGATCTAGGGCGTGGCGCCTAGCTCCCAAACGTTTGCTGGCTCCCGCCCGCCCTGGGCTGGGGGTTCGCCAGCACCTCCGCCACCCCCAGGTGCCCGAGACCTCCGTTCCCCTGCCTAGGCGGGCGGCGGGGCCCTGCCGGGACGGGCGGGCCGCTGGGCTGACGGTAAGGCCCAAGCGCCTGCTGAGCTGCGCCTCTAGAGGCAGCCCGCGACCCCGCCGGCATCTACTGCCGAAGCAGCCTAGAAGGGCCCGATCTCGCCGCGATCGCGGAAGCTAAGCAGGGTCGGGCCTGGTTACAACTTGGATGGGAGACCTCTAGGGAAGACCGGGTGCTCTAGGCTTTTTGCCTCCCGCTCCGCCTTCTCCTTTTGTCGCTCGCGGCGTTCGCGGCTATCTCCGCCCCCGCCCGGCACAGCTGCAAGCCCCACCTCCTCAGGCCCCTCCCACCACAGCCAGCGTCTGATGGGGCGCTCCCCGCCTTCCTGATCCGCCAGGCGGCCAGAAGGCGTCCCTGGAAGGCAGAGGCACACCAGACGCTCCGGGGGTGGCATGAAGGGAACCAGACGTGGCCGCGGACCCGGGGGCCGTCCGTGCGGCCCGCGAGCCCCTCGACCTGCACCTGGCCGCCCCCACTGCAGCCCAGCCCCGGCGCCGCCACCTGTCTGCCGGGGTGGCTCTCCACAGCTCCATACGGAAAAAGCCGCCCCTCCGCCGTTTCGCCATGGCCGTGGGCGGGAGCGGGATCGAGGGCCCAGGCCGCTTCCCCGGGCCTGCCGGCCACCTGGGGCGGGGTCCTGAGCTCGGACGGTGGCGTGGGGGCGAGGGTGGCGTTGCTGGGTCTTAGGGGCCGTGCCAACTCAATGGTGGCTCCCAGTGGCTTCGGGCCAGCTTCTGTCGGGCAGGAGGACCGGTCCGGTCTGCGTCTGAGCTGCGCCTAGCGCAGCGTGTGCGGCCAGGTGGAATGCCCAAGGGACCGCCGTCCCCGGGTCCGGAAGCCTCCTGGGCCGCTTCCCCGTGAGCGGCCTGCGGGATCTGGGGCGGGGCGCCTAGCTCCCAAAAGTTTGCTGGCTCCCGCCCGCCCTGGGCTGGGGGGTCGCCAGCACCTCCGCCACCCCCAGGTGCCCGAGACCTCCGTTCCCCTGCCTAGGCGGGCGGCGGGGCCCTGCCGGGACGGGCGGGCCGCTGGGCTGACGGTAAGGCCCAAGCGCCTGCTGAGCTGCGCCTCAAGAGGCAGCCCGCGACCCCGCCGGCATCTACTGCCGAAGCAGCCTAGAAGGGCCCGATCTCGCTGCGATCGCGGAAGCTAAGCAGGGTCGGGCCTGGTTACAACTTGGATGGGAGACCTCTAGGGAAGACCGGGTGCTCTAGGCTTTTTGCCTCCCGCTCCGCCTTCTCCTTTTGTCGCTCGCGGCGTTCGCGGCTATCTCCGCCCCCGCCCGGCACAGCTGCAAGCCCCACCTCCTCAGGCCCCTCCCACCACAGCCAGCGTCTGATGGGGCGCTCCCCGCCTGCCTGAGCGGCCAGGCGGCCAGAAGGCGTCCCTGGAAGGCAGAGGCACACCAGACGCTCCGGGGGTGGCCTGAAGGGAACCAGACGTGGCCGCGGACCCGGGGACCGTCCGTGCGGCCCGCGAGACCCTCGACCTGCACCTGGCCGCCCCCACTGCAGCCCAGCCCCGGCGCCGCCACCTGTCTGCCGGGGTGGCTCTCCACAGCTCCATACGGAAAAAGCCTCCCCTCCGCCGTTTCGCCATGGCCGGGGGCGGGAGCGGTATCGAGGGCCCAGGCCGCCTCCCCGGGCCTCCCGGCCACCTGGGGCGGGGTCCTGAGCTCGGACGGTGGCGTGGGGTCGAGGGTGGCGTTGCTGGGTCTTAGGGGCCGTGCCAACTCAATGTTGGCACCCAGTGGCCTCGGGCCAGCTTCTGTCAGGCAGAGGGCCAGTCCGGTCTGCGTCTGAGCTGCGCCTAGCGCAGCGTGGGCGGGCAGGTGGGATGCCCAAGGGCCCGCGGTCTCCGGGCCCGGAAGCCTCCTGGGCCACTTCCCCGTGAGCGGCCTGCGGGATCTAGGGCGTGGCGCCTAGCTCCCAAACGTTTGCTGGCTCCCGCCCGCCCTGGGCTGGGGGTTCGCCAGCACCTCCGCCACCCCCAGGTGCCCGAGACCTCCGTTCCCCTGCCTAGGCGGGCGGCGGGGCCCTGCCGGGACGGGCGGGCCGCTGGGCTGACGGTAAGGCCCAAGCGCCTGCTGAGCTGCGCCTCTAGAGGCAGCCCGCGACTCCGCCGGCATCTACTGCCGAAGCAGCCTAGAAGGGCCCGATCTCGCCGCGATGGCGGAAGCTAAGCAGGGTCGGGCCTGGTTAGAACTTGGATGGGAGACCTCTAGGGAAGACCGGGTGCTCTAGGCTTTTTGCCTCCCGCTCCGCCTTCTCCTTTTGTCGCTCGCGGCTTTCGCGGCTATCTCCGCCCCCGCCCGGCACAGCTGCAAGCCCCACCTCCTCAGGCCCCTCTCACCACAGCAAGCGTCTGATGGGGCGCTCCCCGCCTGCCTGAGCGGCCAGGCGGCCAGAAGGCGTCCCTGGAAGGCAGAGGCACACCAGACGCTCCCGGGGTGGCCAGAAGGGAACCAGTCGTGGCCGCGGACCCGGGGGCCGTCCGTGCGGCCCGCGAGACCCTCGACCTGCACCTGGCCGCCCCCACTGCAGCCCAACCCCGGCGCCGCCACCTGTCTGCCGGGGTGGCTCTCCACAGCTCCATACGGAAAAAGCCGCCCCTCCGCCGTTTCGCCATGGCCGGGGGCGGGAGCGGGATCGAGGGCCCAGGCCGCTTCCCCGGGCCTGCCGGCCACCTGGGGCGGGGTCCTGAGCTCGGACGGTGGCGTGGGGGCGAGGGTGGCGTTGCTGGGTCTTAGGGGCCGTGCCAACTCAATGTTGGCACCCAGTGGCCTCGGGCCAGCTTCTGTCAGGTAGAGGGCCGGTCCGGTCTGCGTCTGAGCTGCGCCTAGCGCAGCGTGGGCGGGCAGGTGGGATGCCCAAGGGCCCGCGGTCTCCGGGCCCGGAAGCCTCCTGGGCCACTTCCCCGTGAGCGGCCTGCGGGATCTAGGGCGTGGCGCCTAGCTCCCAAACGTTTGCTGGCTCCCGCCCGCCCTGGGCTGGGGGTTCGCCAGCACCTCCGCCACCCCCAGGTGCCCGAGACCTCCGTTCCCCTGCCTAGGCGGGCGGCGGGGCCCTGCCGGGACGGGCGGGCCGCTGGGCTGACGGTAAGGCCCAAGCGCCTGCTGAGCTGCGCCTCTAGAGGCAGCCCGCGACCCCGCCGGCATCTACTGCCGAAGCAGCCTAGAAGGGCCCGATCTCGCCGCGATCGCGGAAGCTAAGCAGGGTCGGGCCTGGTTACAACTTGGATGGGAGACCTCTAGGGAAGACCGGGTGCTCTAGGCTTTTTGCCTCCCGCTCCGCCTTCTCCTTTTGTCGCTCGCGGCGTTCGCGGCTATCTCCGCCCCCGCCCGGCACAGCTGCAAGCCCCACCTCCTCAGGCCCCTCCCACCACAGCCAGCGTCTGATGGGGCGCTCCCCGCCTTCCTGATCCGCCAGGCGGCCAGAAGGCGTCCCTGGAAGGCAGAGGCACACCAGACGCTCCGGGGGTGGCATGAAGGGAACCAGACGTGGCCGCGGACCCGGGGGCCGTCCGTGCGGCCCGCGAGCCCCTCGACCTGCACCTGGCCGCCCCCACTGCAGCCCAGCCCCGGCGCCGCCACCTGTCTGCCGGGGTGGCTCTCCACAGCTCCATACGGAAAAAGCCGCCCCTCCGCCGTTTCGCCATGGCCGTGGGCGGGAGCGGGATCGAGGGCCCAGGCCGCTTCCCCGGGCCTGCCGGCCACCTGGGGCGGGGTCCTGAGCTCGGACGGTGGCGTGGGGGCGAGGGTGGCGTTGCTGGGTCTTAGGGGCCGTGCCAACTCAATGGTGGCTCCCAGTGGCTTCGGGCCAGCTTCTGTCGGGCAGGAGGACCGGTCCGGTCTGCGTCTGAGCTGCGCCTAGCGCAGCGTGTGCGGCCAGGTGGAATGCCCAAGGGACCGCCGTCCCCGGGTCCGGAAGCCTCCTGGGCCGCTTCCCCGTGAGCGGCCTGCGGGATCTGGGGCGGGGCGCCTAGCTCCCAAAAGTTTGCTGGCTCCCGCCCGCCCTGGGCTGGGGGGTCGCCAGCACCTCCGCCACCCCCAGGTGCCCGAGACCTCCGTTCCCCTGCCTAGGCGGGCGGCGGGGCCCTGCCGGGACGGGCGGGCCGCTGGGCTGACGGTAAGGCCCAAGCGCCTGCTGAGCTGCGCCTCAAGAGGCAGCCCGCGACCCCGCCGGCATCTACTGCCGAAGCAGCCTAGAAGGGCCCGATCTCGCTGCGATCGCGGAAGCTAAGCAGGGTCGGGCCTGGTTACAACTTGGATGGGAGACCTCTAGGGAAGACCGGGTGCTCTAGGCTTTTTGCCTCCCGCTCCGCCTTCTCCTTTTGTCGCTCGCGGCGTTCGCGGCTATCTCCGCCCCCGCCCGGCACAGCTGCAAGCCCCACCTCCTCAGGCCCCTCCCACCACAGCCAGCGTCTGATGGGGCGCTCCCCGCCTGCCTGAGCGGCCAGGCGGCCAGAAGGCGTCCCTGGAAGGCAGAGGCACACCAGACGCTCCGGGGGTGGCCTGAAGGGAACCAGACGTGGCCGCGGACCCGGGGACCGTCCGTGCGGCCCGCGAGACCCTCGACCTGCACCTGGCCGCCCCCACTGCAGCCCAGCCCCGGCGCCGCCACCTGTCTGCCGGGGTGGCTCTCCACAGCTCCATACGGAAAAAGCCTCCCCTCCGCCGTTTCGCCATGGCCGGGGGCGGGAGCGGTATCGAGGGCCCAGGCCGCCTCCCCGGTCCTCCCAGCCACCTGGGGCGGGGTCCTGAGCTCGGACGGTGGCGTGGGGTCGAGGGTGGCGTTGCTGGGTCTTAGGGGCCGTGCCAACTCAATGTTGGCACCCAGTGGCCTCGGGCCAGCTTCTGTCAGGCAGAGGGCCGGTCCGGTCTGCGTCTGAGCTGCGCCTAGCGCAGCGTGGGCGGGCAGGTGGGATGCCCAAGGGCCCGCGGTCTCCGGGCCCGGAAGCCTCCTGGGCCACTTCCCCGTGAGCGGCCTGCGGGATCTAGGGCGTGGCGCCTAGCTCCCAAACGTTTGCTGGCTCCCGCCCGCCCTGGGCTGGGGGTTCGCCAGCACCTCCGCCACCCCCAGGTGCCCGAGACCTCCGTTCCCCTGCCTAGGCGGGCGGCGGGGCCCTGCCGGGACGGGCGGGCCGCTGGGCTGACGGTAAGGCCCAAGCGCCTGCTGAGCTGCGCCTCTAGAGGCAGCCCGCGACCCCGCCGGCATCTACTGCCGAAGCAGCCTAGAAGGGCCCGATCTCGCCGCGATCGCGGAAGCTAAGCAGGGTCGGGCCTGGTTAGAACTTGGATGGGAGACCTCTAGGGAAGACCGGGTGCTCTAGGCTTTTTGCCTCCCGCTCCGCCTTCTCCTTTTGTCGCTCGCGGCGTTCGCGGCTATCTCCGCCCCCGCCCGGCACAGCTGCAAGCCCCACCTCCTCAGGCCCCTCCCACCACAGCCAGCGTCTGATGGGGCGCTCCCCGCCTTCCTGATCCGCCAGGCGGCCAGAAGGCGTCCCTGGAAGGCAGAGGCACACCAGACGCTCCGGGGGTGGCATGAAGGGAACCAGACGTGGCCGCGGACCCGGGGGCCGTCCGTGCGGCCCGCGAGCCCCTCGACCTGCACCTGGCCGCCCCCACTGCAGCCCAGCCCCGGCGCCGCCACCTGTCTGCCGGGGTGGCTCTCCACAGCTCCATACGGAAAAAGCCGCCCCTCCGCCGTTTCGCCATGGCCGGGGGCGGGAGCGGGATCGAGGGCCCAGGCCGCCTCCCCGGGCCTCCCGGCCACCTGGGGCGGGGTCCTGAGCTCGGACGGTGGCGTGGGGGCGAGGGTGGCGTTGCTGGGTCTTAGGGGCCGTGCCAACTCAATGGTGGCTCCCAGTGGCTTCGGGCCAGCTTCTGTCGGGCAGGAGGACCGGTCCGGTCTGCGTCTGAGCTGCGCCTAGCGCAGCGTGTGCGGCCAGGTGGAATGCCCAAGGGACCGCCGTCCCCGGGTCCGGAAGCCTCCTGGGCCACTTCCCCGTGAGCGGCCTGCGGGATCTGGGGCGGGGCGCCAAGAGCCGAAAAGTCTGCTGGCTCCCGCCCTTCATGGGTTGGGTGGTCGCCAGCACCTCCGCCACCCCCAGGTGCCCGAGACCTCCGTTCCCCTGCCTAGGCGGGCGGCGGGGCCCTGCCGGGACGGGCGGGCCGCTGGGCTGACGGTAAGGCCCAAGCGCCTGCTGAGCTGCGCCTCAAGAGGCAGCCCGCGACCCCGCCGGCATCTACTGCCGAAGCAGCCTAGAAGGGCCCGATCTCGCCGCGATCGCGGAAGCTAAGCAGGGTCGGGCCTGGTTACAACTTGGATGGGAGACCTCTAGGGAAGACCGGGTGCTCTAGGCTTTTTGCCTCCCGCTCCGCCTTCTCCTTTTGTCGCTCGCGGCGTTCGCGGCTATCTCCGCCCCCGCCCGGCACAGCTGCAAGCCCCACCTCCTCAGGCCCCTCTCACCACAGCAAGCGTCTGATGGGGCGCTCCCCGCCTGCCTGAGCGGCCAGGCGGCCAGAAGGCGTCCCTGGAAGGCAGAGGCACACCAGACGCTCCCGGGGTGGCCAGAAGGGAACCAGTCGTGGCCGCGGACCCGGGGGCCGTCTGTGCGGCCCGCGAGACCCTCGACCTGCACCTGGCCGCCCCCACTGCAGCCCAACCCCGGCGCCGCCACCTGTCTGCCGGGGTGGCTCTCCACAGCTCCATACGGAAAAAGCCGCCCCTCCGCCGTTTCGCCATGGCCGGGGGCGGGAGCGGGATCGAGGGCCCAGGCCGCTTCCCCGGGCCTGCCGGCCACCTGGGGCGGGGTCCTGAGCTCGGACGGTGGCGTGGGGGCGAGGGTGGCGTTGCTGGGTCTTAGGGGCCGTGCCAACTCAATGTTGGCACCCAGTGGCCTCGGGCCAGCTTCTGTCAGGCAGAGGGCCGGTCCGGTCTGCGTCTGAGCTGCGCCTAGCGCAGCGTGGGCGGGCAGGTGGGATGCCCAAGGGCCCGCGGTCTCCGGGCCCGGAAGCCTCCTGGGCCACTTCCCCGTGAGCGGCCTGCGGGATCTAGGGCGTGGCGCCTAGCTCCCAAACGTTTGCTGGCTCCCGCCAGCCCTGGGCTGGGGGTTCGCCAGCACCTCCGCCACCCCCAGGTGCCCGAGACCTCCGTTCCCCTGCCTAGGCGGGCGGCGGGGCCCTGCCGGGACGGGCGGGCCGCTGGGCTGACGGTAAGGCCCAAGCGCCTGCTGAGCTGCGCCTCAAGAGGCAGCCCGCGACCCCGCCGGCATCTACTGCCGAAGCAGCCTAGAAGGGCCCGATCTCGCCGCGATCGCGGAAGCTAAGCAGGGTCGGGCCTGGTTACAACTTGGATGGGAGACCTCTAGGGAAAACCGGGTGCTCTAGGCTTTTTGCCTCCCGCTCCGCCTTCTCCTTTTGTCGCTCGCGGCGTTCGCGGCTATCTCCGCCCCCGCCCGGCACAGCTGCAAGCCCCACCTCCTCAGGCCCCTCCCACCACAGCCAGCGTCTGATGGGGCGCTCCCCGCCTTCCTGATCCGCCAGGCGGCCAGAAGGCGTCCCTGGAAGGCAGAGGCACACCAGACGCTCCGGGGGTGGCATGAAGGGAACCAGACGTGGCCGCGGACCCGGGGGCCGTCCGTGCGGCCCGCGAGCCCCTCGACCTGCACCTGGCCGCCCCCACTGCAGCCCAGCCCCGGCGCCGCCACCTGTCTGCCGGGGTGGCTCTCCACAGCTCCATACGGAAAAAGCCGCCCCTCCGCCGTTTCGCCATGGCCCGGGGCGGGAGCGGTATCGAGGGCCCAGGCCGCCTCCCCGGGCCTCCTGGCCACCTGGGGCGGGGTCCTGAGCTCGGACGGTGGCGTGGGGTCGAGGGTGGCGTTGCTGGGTCTTAGGGGCCATGCCAACTCAATGTTGGCACCCAGTGGCCTCGGGCCAGCTTCTGTCAGGCAGAGGGCCGGTCCGGTCTGCGTCTGAGCTGCGCCTAGCGCAGCGTGGGCGGGCAGGTGGGATGCCCAAGGGCCCGCGGTCTCCGGGCCCGGAAGCCTCCTGGGCCACTTCCCCGTGAGCGGCCTGCGGGATCTAGGGCGTGGCGCCTAGCTCCCAAACGTTTGCTGGCTCCCGCCCGCCCTGGGCTGGGGGTTCGCCAGCACCTCCGCCACCCTCAGGTGCCCGAGACCTCCGTTCCCCTGCCTAGGCGGGCGGCGGGGCCCTGCCGGGACGGGCGGGCCGCTGGGCTGACGGTAAGGCCCAAGCGCCTGCTGAGCTGCGCCTCAAGAGGCAGCCCGCGACCCCGCCGGCATCTACTGCCGAAGCAGCCTAGAAGGGCCCGATCTCGCCGCGATGGCGGAAACTAAGCAGGGTCGGGCCTGGTTACAACTTGGATGGGAGACCTCTAGGGAAGACCGGGTGCTCTAGGCTTTTTGCCTCCTGCTCCGCCTTCTCCTTTTGTCGCTCGCGGCGTTCGCCGCTCTCTCCGCCCCCGCCCGGCACAGCTGCAAGCCCCACCTCCTCAGGCCCCTCCCACCACAGCCAGCGTCTGATGGGGCGCTCCCCGCCTTCCTGATCCGCCAGGCGGCCAGAAGGCGTCCCTGGAAGGCAGAGGCACACCAGACGCTCCGGGGGTGGCATGAAGGGAACCAGACGTGGCCGCGGACCCGGGGGCCGTCCGTGCGGCCCGCGAGCCCCTCGACCTGCACCTGGCCGCCCCCACTGCAGCCCAGCCCCGGCGCCGCCACCTGTCTGCCGGGGTGGCTCTCCACAGCTCCATACGGAAAAAGCCGCCCCTCCGCCGTTTCGCCATGCCCGTGGGCGGGAGCGGGATCGAGGGCCCAGGCCGCTTCCCCGGGCCTGCCGGCCACCTGGGGCGGGGTCCTGAGCTCGGACGGTGGTGTGGGGGCGAGGGTGGCGTTGCTGGGTCTTAGGGGCCGTGCCAACTCAATGGTGGCTCCCAGTGGCTTCGGGCCAGCTTCTGTCGGGCAGGAGGACCGGTCCGGTCTGCGTCTGAGCTGCGCCTAGCGCAGCGTGTGCGGCCAGGTGGAATGCCCAAGGGACCGCCGTCCCCGGGTCCGGAAGCCTCCTGGGCCACTTCCCCGTGAGCGGCCTGCGGGATCTGGGGCGGGGCGCCAAGAGCCGAAAAGTCTGCTGGCTCCCGCCCTTCATGGGTTGGGTGGTCGCCAGCACCTCCGCCACCCCCAGGTGCCCGAGACCTCCGTTCCCCTGCCTAGGCGGGCGGCGGGGCCCTGCCGGGACGGGCGGGCCGCTGGGCTGACGGTAAGGCCCAAGCGCCTGCTGAGCTGCGCCTCAAGAGGCAGCCCGCGACCCCGCCGGCATCTACTGCCGAAGCAGCCTAGAAGGGCCCGATCTCGCCGCGATCGCGGAAGCTAAGCAGGGTCGTTCCTGGTTAGAACTTGGATGGGAGACCTCTAGGGAAGACCGGGTGCTCTAGGCTTTTTGCCTCCCGCTCCGCCTTCTCCTTTTGTCGCTCGCGGCGTTCGCGGCTATCTCCGCCCCCGCCCGGCACAGCTGCAAGCCCCACCTCCTCAGGCCCCTCCCACCACAGCCAGCGTCTGATGGGGCGCTCCCCGCCTGCCTGAGCGGCCAGGCGGCCAGAAGGCGTCCCTGGAAGGCAGAGGCACACCAGACGCTCCGGGGGTGGCCTGAAGGGAACCAGACGTGGCCGCGGACCCGGGGACCGTCCGTGCGGCCCGCGAGACCCTCGACCTGCACCTGGCCGCCCCCACTGCAGCCCAGCCCCGGCGCCGCCACCTGTCTGCCGGGGTGGCTCTCCACAGCTCCATACGGAAAAAGCCTCCCCTCCGCCGTTTCGCCATGGCCGGGGGCGGGAGCGTTAACGAGGGCCCAGGCTGCCTCCCCGGGCCTCCCGGCCACCTGGGGCGGGGTCCTGAGCTCGGACGGTGGCGTGGGGTCGAGGGTGGCGTTGCTGGGTCTTAGGGGCCGTGCCAACTCAATGTTGGCACCCAGTGGCCTCGGGCCAGCTTCTGTCAGGCAGAGGGCCGGTCCGGTCTGCGTCTGAGCTGCGCCTAGCGCAGCGTGGGCGGGCAGGTGGGATGCCCAAGGGCCCGCGGTCTCCGGGCCCGGAAGCCTCCTGGGCCACTTCCCCGTGAGCGGCCTGCGGGATCTAGGGCGTGGCGCCTAGCTCCCAAACGTTTGCTGGCTCCCGCCCGCCCTGGGCTGGGGGTTCGCCAGCACCTCCGCCACCCCCAGGTGCCCGAGACCTCCGTTCCCCTGCCTAGGCGGGCGGCGGGGCCCTGCCGGGACGGGCGGGCCGCTGGGCTGACGGTAAGGCCCAAGCGCCTGCTGAGCTGCGCCTCTAGAGGCAGCCCGCGACCCCGCCGGCATCTACTGCCGAAGCAGCCTAGAAGGGCCCGATCTCGCCGCGATCGCGGAAGCTAAGCAGGGTCGGGCCTGGTTAGAACTTGGATGGGAGACCTCTAGGGAAGACCGGGTGCTCTAGGCTTTTTGCCTCCCGCTCCGCCTTCTCCTTTTGTCGCTCGCGGCGTTCGCGGCTATCTCCGCCCCCGCCCGGCACAGCTGCAAGCCCCACCTCCTCAGGCCCCTCCCACCACAGCCAGCGTCTGATGGGGCGCTCCCCGCCTTCCTGATCCGCCAGGCGGCCAGAAGGCGTCCCTGGAAGGCAGAGGCACACCAGACGCTCCGGGGGTGGCATGAAGGGAACCAGACGTGGCCGCGGACCCGGGGGCCGTCCGTGCGGCCCGCGAGACCCTCGACCTGCACCTGGCCGCCCCCACTGCAGCCCAGCCCCGGCGCCGCCACCTGTCTGCCGGGGTGGCTCTCCACAGCTCCATACGGAAAAAGCCGCCCCTCCGCCGTTTCGCCATGGCCGTGGGCGGGAGCGGGATCGAGGGCCCAGGCCGCTTCCCCGGGCCTGCCGGCCACCTGGGGCGGGGTCCTGAGCTCGGACGGTGGCGTGGGGGCGAGGGTGGCGTTGCTGGGTCTTAGGGGCCGTGCCAACTCAATGGTGGCTCCCAGTGGCTTCGGGCCAGCTTCTGTCGGGCAGGAGGACCGGTCCGGTCTGCGTCTGAGCTGCGCCTAGCGCAGCGTGTGCGGCCAGGTGGAATGCCCAAGGGACCGCCGTCCCCGGGTCCGGAAGCCTCCTGGGCCACTTCCCCGTGAGCGGCCTGCGGGATCTGGGGCGGGGCGCCTAGCTCCCAAAAGTTTGCTGGCTCCCGCCCGCCCTGGGCTGGGGGGTCGCCAGCACCTCCGCCACCCCCAGGTGCCCGAGACCTCCGTTCCCCTGCCTAGGCGGGCGGCGGGGCCCTGCCGGGACGGGCGGGCCGCTGGGCTGACGGTAAGGCCCAAGCGCCTGCTGAGCTGCGCCTCAAGAGGCAGCCCGCGACCCCGCCGGCATCTACTGCCGAAGCAGCCTAGAAGGGCCCGATCTCGCCGCGATCGCGGAAGCTAAGCAGGGTCGGGCCTGGTTACAACTTGGATGGGAGACCTCTAGGGAAGACCGGGTGCTCTAGGCTTTTTGCCTCCCGCTCCGCCTTCTCCTTTTGTCGCTCGCGGCGTTCGCGGCTATCTCCGCCCCCGCCCGGCACAGCTGCAAGCCCCACCTCCTCAGGCCCCTCCCACCACAGCCAGCGTCTGATGGGGCGCTCCCCGCCTGCCTGAGCGGCCAGGCGGCCAGAAGGCGTCCCTGGAAGGCAGAGGCACACCAGACGCTCCGGGGGTGGCCTGAAGGGAACCAGACGTGGCCGCGGACCCGGGGACCGTCCGTGCGGCCCGCGAGACCCTCGACCTGCACCTGGCCGCCCCCACTGCAGCCCAGCCCCGGCGCCGCCACCTGTCTGCCGGGGTGGCTCTCCACAGCTCCATACGGAAAAAGCCGCCCCTCCGCCGTTTCGCCATGGCCGGGGGCGGGAGCGGGATCGAGGGCCCAGGCCGCCTCCCCGGGCCTCCCGGCCACCTGGGGCGGGGTCCTGAGCTCGGACGGTGGCGTGGGGTCGAGGGTGGCGTTGCTGGGTCTTAGGGGCCGTGCCAACTCAATGTTGGCACCCAGTGGCCTCGCGCCAGCTTCTGTCAGGCAGAGGGCCGGTCCGGTCTGCGTCTGAGCTGCGCCTAGCGCAGCGTGGGCGGGCAGGTGGGATGCCCAAGGGCCCGCGGTCTCCGGGCCCGGAAGCCTCCTGGGCCACTTCCCCGTGAGCGGCCTGCGGGATCTAGGGCGTGGCGCCTAGCTCCCAAACGTTTGCTGGCTCCCGCCCGCCCTGGGCTGGGGGTTCGCCAGCACCTCCGCCACCCCCAGGTGCCCGAGACCTCCGTTCCCCTGCCTAGGCGGGCGGCGGGGCCCTGCCGGGACGGGCGGGCCGCTGGGCTGACGGTAAGGCCCAAGCGCCTGCTGAGCTGCGCCTCAAGAGGCAGCCCGCGACCCCGCCGGCATCTACTGCCGAAGCAGCCTAGAAGGGCCCGATCTCGCCGCGATGGCGGAAACTAAGCAGGGTCGGGCCTGGTTACAACTTGGATGGGAGACCTCTAGGGAAGACCGGGTGCTCTAGGCTTTTTGCCTCCCGCTCCGCCTTCTCCTTTTGTCGCTCGCGGCGTTCGCGGCTATCTCCGCCCCCGCCCGGCACAGCTGCAAGCCCCACCTCCTCAGGCCCCTCCCACCACAGCCAGCGTCTGATGGGGCGCTCCCCGCCTTCCTGATCCGCCAGGCGGCCAGAAGGCGTCCCTGGAAGGCAGAGGCACACCAGACGCTCCGGGGGTGGCATGAAGGGAACCAGACGTGGCCGCGGACCCGGGGGCCGTCCGTGCGGCCCGCGAGCCCCTCGACCTGCACCTGGCCGCCCCCACTGCAGCCCAGCCCCGGCGCCGCCACCTGTCTGCCGGGGTGGCTCTCCACAGCTCCATACGGAAAAAGCCGCCCCTCCGCCGTTTCGCCATGCCCGTGGGCGGGAGCGGGATCGAGGGCCCAGGCCGCTTCCCCGGGCCTGCCGGCCACCTGGGGCGGGGTCCTGAGCTCGGACGGTGGTGTGGGGGCGAGGGTGGCGTTGCTGGGTCTTAGGGGCCGTGCCAACTCAATGGTGGCTCCCAGTGGCTTCGGGCCAGCTTCTGTCGGGCAGGAGGACCGGTCCGGTCTGCGTCTGAGCTGCGCCTAGCGCAGCGTGTGCGGCCAGGTGGAATGCCCAAGGGACCGCCGTCCCCGGGTCCGGAAGCCTCCTGGGCCACTTCCCCGTGAGCGGCCTGCGGGATCTGGGGCGGGGCGCCAAGAGCCGAAAAGTCTGCTGGCTCCCGCCCTTCATGGGTTGGGTGGTCGCCAGCACCTCCGCCACCCCCAGGTGCCCGAGACCTCCGTTCCCCTGCCTAGGCGGGCGGCGGGGCCCTGCCGGGACGGGCGGGCCGCTGGGCTGACGGTAAGGCCCAAGCGCCTGCTGAGCTGCGCCTCAAGAGGCAGCCCGCGACCCCGCCGGCATCTACTGCCGAAGCAGCCTAGAAGGGCCCGATCTCGCCGCGATCGCGGAAGCTAAGCAGGGTCGTTCCTGGTTAGAACTTGGATGGGAGACCTCTAGGGAAGACCGGGTGCTCTAGGCTTTTTGCCTCCCGCTCCGCCTTCTCCTTTTGTCGCTCGCGGCGTTCGCGGCTATCTCCGCCCCCGCCCGGCACAGCTGCAAGCCCCACCTCCTCAGGCCCCTCCCACCACAGCCAGCGTCTGATGGGGCGCTCCCCGCCTGCCTGAGCGGCCAGGCGGCCAGAAGGCGTCCCTGGAAGGCAGAGGCACACCAGACGCTCCGGGGGTGGCCTGAAGGGAACCAGACGTGGCCGCGGACCCGGGGACCGTCCGTGCGGCCCGCGAGACCCTCGACCTGCACCTGGCCGCCCCCACTGCAGCCCAGCCCCGGCGCCGCCACCTGTCTGCCGGGGTGGCTCTCCACAGCTCCATACGGAAAAAGCCTCCCCTCCGCCGTTTCGCCATGGCCGGGGGCGGGAGCGTTAACGAGGGCCCAGGCTGCCTCCCCGGGCCTCCCGGCCACCTGGGGCGGGGTCCTGAGCTCGGACGGTGGCGTGGGGTCGAGGGTGGCGTTGCTGGGTCTTAGGGGCCGTGCCAACTCAATGTTGGCACCCAGTGGCCTCGGGCCAGCTTCTGTCAGGCAGAGGGCCGGTCCGGTCTGCGTCTGAGCTGCGCCTAGCGCAGCGTGGGCGGGCAGGTGGGATGCCCAAGGGCCCGCGGTCTCCGGGCCCGGAAGCCTCCTGGGCCACTTCCCCGTGAGCGGCCTGCGGGATCTAGGGCGTGGCGCCTAGCTCCCAAACGTTTGCTGGCTCCCGCCCGCCCTGGGCTGGGGGTTCGCCAGCACCTCCGCCACCCCCAGGTGCCCGAGACCTCCGTTCCCCTGCCTAGGCGGGCGGCGGGGCCCTGCCGGGACGGGCGGGCCGCTGGGCTGACGGTAAGGCCCAAGCGCCTGCTGAGCTGCGCCTCTAGAGGCAGCCCGCGACCCCGCCGGCATCTACTGCCGAAGCAGCCTAGAAGGGCCCGATCTCGCCGAGATCGCGGAAGCTAAGCAGGGTCGGGCCTGGTTACAACTTGGATGGGAGACCTCTAGGGAAGACCGGGTGCTCTAGGCTTTTTGCCTCCCGCTCCGCCTTCTCCTTTTGTCGCTCGCGGCGTTCGCGGCTATCTCCGCCCCCGCCCGGCACAGCTGCAAGCCCCACCTCCTCAGGCCCCTCCCACCACAGCCAGCGTCTGATGGGGCGCTCCCCGCCTTCCTGATCCGCCAGGCGGCCAGAAGGCGTCCCTGGAAGGCAGAGGCACACCAGACGCTCCGGGGGTGGCATGAAGGGAACCAGACGTGGCCGCGGACCCGGGGGCCGTCCGTGCGGCCCGCGAGCCCCTCGACCTGCACCTGGCCGCCCCCACTGCAGCCCAGCCCCGGCGCCGCCACCTGTCTGCCGGGGTGGCTCTCCACAGCTCCATACGGAAAAAGCCGCCCCTCCGCCGTTTCGCCATGGCCGTGGGCGGGAGCGGGATCGAGGGCCCAGGCCGCTTCCCCGGGCCTGCCGGCCACCTGGGGCGGGGTCCTGAGCTCGGACGGTGGCGTGGGGGCGAGGGTGGCGTTGCTGGGTCTTAGGGGCCGTGCCAACTCAATGGTGGCTCCCAGTGGCTTCGGGCCAGCTTCTGTCGGGCAGGAGGACCGGTCCGGTCTGCGTCTGAGCTGCGCCTAGCGCAGCGTGTGCGGCCAGGTGGAATGCCCAAGGGACCGCCGTCCCCGGGTCCGGAAGCCTCCTGGGCCACTTCCCCGTGAGCGGCCTGCGGGATCTGGGGCGGGGCGCCTAGCTCCCAAAAGTTTGCTGGCTCCCGCCCGCCCTGGGCTGGGGGGTCGCCAGCACCTCCGCCACCCCCAGGTGCCCGAGACCTCCGTTCCCCTGCCTAGGCGGGCGGCGGGGCCCTGCCGGGACGGGCGGGCCGCTGGGCTGACGGTAAGGCCCAAGCGCCTGCTGAGCTGCGCCTCAAGAGGCAGCCCGCGACCCCGCCGGCATCTACTGCCGAAGCAGCCTAGAAGGGCCCGATCTCGCCGCGATCGCGGAAGCTAAGCAGGGTCGGGCCTGGTTACAACTTGGATGGGAGACCTCTAGGGAAGACCGGGTGCTCTAGGCTTTTTGCCTCCCGCTCCGCCTTCTCCTTTTGTCGCTCGCGGCGTTCGCGGCTATCTCCGCCCCCGCCCGGCACAGCTGCAAGCCCCACCTCCTCAGGCCCCTCCCACCACAGCCAGCGTCTGATGGGGCGCTCCCCGCCTGCCTGAGCGGCCAGGCGGCCAGAAGGCGTCCCTGGAAGGCAGAGGCACACCAGACGCTCCGGGGGTGGCCTGAAGGGAACCAGACGTGGCCGCGGACCCGGGGACCGTCCGTGCGGCCCGCGAGACCCTCGACCTGCACCTGGCCGCCCCCACTGCAGCCCAGCCCCGGCGCCGCCACCTGTCTGCCGGGGTGGCTCTCCACAGCTCCATACGGAAAAAGCCTCCCCTCCGCCGTTTCGCCATGGCCGGGGGCGGGAGCGGGATCGAGGGCCCAGGCCGCCTCCCCGGGCCTCCCGGCCACCTGGGGCGGGGTCCTGAGCTCGGACGGTGGCGTGGGGTCGAGGGTGGCGTTGCTGGGTCTTAGGGGCCGTGCCAACTCAATGTTGGCACCCAGTGGCCTCGGGCCAGCTTCTGTCAGGCAGAGGGCCGGTCCGGTCTGCGTCTGAGCTGCGCCTAGCGCAGCGTGGGCGGGCAGGTGGGATGCCCAAGGGCCCGCGGTCTCCGGGCCCGGAAGCCTCCTGGGCCACTTCCCCGTGAGCGGCCTGCGGGATCTAGGGCGTGGCGCCTAGCTCCCAAACGTTTGCTGGCTCCCGCCCGCCCTGGGCTGGGGGTTCGCCAGCACCTCCGCCACCCCCAGGTGCCCGAGACCTCCGTTCCCCTGCCTAGGCGGGCGGCGGGGCCCTGCCGGGACGGGCGGGCCGCTGGGCTGACGGTAAGGCCCAAGCGCCTGCTGAGCTGCGCCTCAAGAGGCAGCCCGCGACCCCGCCGGCATCTACTGCCGAAGCAGCCTAGAAGGGCCCGATCTCGCCGCGATGGCGGAAACTAAGCAGGGTCGGGCCTGGTTACAACTTGGATGGGAGACCTCTAGGGAAGACCGGGTGCTCTAGGCTTTTTGCCTCCCGCTCCGCCTTCTCCTTTTGTCGCTCGCGGCGTTCGCGGCTATCTCCGCCCCCGCCCGGCACAGCTGCAAGCCCCACCTCCTCAGGCCCCTCCCACCACAGCCAGCGTCTGATGGGGCGCTCCCCGCCTTCCTGATCCGCCAGGCGGCCAGAAGGCGTCCCTGGAAGGCAGAGGCACACCAGACGCTCCGGGGGTGGCCTGAAGGGAACCAGACGTGGCCGCGGACCCGGGGGCCGTCCGTGCGGCCCGCGAGCCCCTCGACCTGCACCTGGCCGCCCCCACTGCAGCCCAGCCCCGGCGCCGCCACCTGTCTGCCGGGGTGGCTCTCCACAGCTCCATACGGAAAAAGCCGCCCCTCCGCCGTTTCGCCATGGCCGGGGGCGGGAGCGGGATCGAGGGCCCAGGCCGCCTCCCCGGGCCTGCCGGCCACCTGGGGCGGGGTCCTGAGCTCGGACGGTGGCGTGGGGGCGAGGGTGGCGTTGCTGGGTCTTAGGGGCCGTGCCAACTCAATGGTGGCTCCCAGTGGCTTCGGGCCAGCTTCTGTCGGGCAGGAGGACCGGTCCGGTCTGCGTCTGAGCTGCGCCTAGCGCAGCGTGTGCGGCCAGGTGGAATGCCCAAGGGACCGCCGTCCCCGGGTCCGGAAGCCTCCTGGGCCACTTCCCCGTGAGCGGCCTGCGGGATCTGGGGCGGGGCGCCAAGAGCCGAAAAGTCTGCTGGCTCCCGCCCTTCATGGGTTGGGTGGTCGCCAGCACCTCCGCCACCCCCAGGTGCCCGAGACCTCCGTTCCCCTGCCTAGGCGGGCGGCGGGGCCCTGCCGGGACGGGCGGGCCGCTGGGCTGACGGTAAGGCCCAAGCGCCTGCTGAGCTGCGCCTCAAGAGGCAGCCCGCGACCCCGCCGGCATCTACTGCCGAAGCAGCCTAGAAGGGCCCGATCTCGCCGCGATCGCGGAAGCTAAGCAGGGTCGGGCCTGGTTACAACTTGGATGGGAGACCTCTAGGGAAGACCGGGTGCTCTAGGCTTTTTGCCTCCCGCTCCGCCTTCTCCTTTTGTCGCTCGCGGCGTTCGCGGCTATCTCCGCCCCCGCCCGGCACAGCTGCAAGCCCCACCTCCTCAGGCCCCTCCCACCACAGCCAGCGTCTGATGGGGCGCTCCCCGCCTGCCTGAGCGGCCAGGCGGCCAGAAGGCGTCCCTGGAAGGCAGAGGCACACCAGACGCTCCGGGGGTGGCCTGAAGGGAACCAGACGTGGCCGCGGACCCGGGGGCCGTCCGTGCGGCCCGCGAGACCCTCGACCTGCACCTGGCCGCCCCCACTGCAGCCCAGCCCCGGCGCCGCCACCTGTCTGCCGGGGTGGCTCTCCACAGCTCCATACGGAAAAAGCCGCCCCTCCGCCGTTTCGCCATGGCCGGGGGCGGGAGCGGGATCGAGGGCCCAGGCCGCCTCCCCGGGCCTGCCGGCCACCTGGGGCGGGGTCCTGAGCTCGGACGGTGGCGTGGGGGCGAGGGTGGCGTTGCTGGGTCTTAGGGGCCGTGCCAACTCAATGGTGGCTCCCAGTGGCTTCGGGCCAGCTTCTGTCGGGCAGGAGGACCGGTCCGGTCTGCGTCTGAGCTGCGCCTAGCGCAGCGTGTGCGGCCAGGTGGAATGCCCAAGGGACCGCCGTCCCCGGGTCCGGAAGCCTCCTGGGCCACTTCCCCGTGAGCGGCCTGCGGGATCTGGGGCGGGGCGCCAAGAGCCGAAAAGTCTGCTGGCTCCCGCCCGCCATGGGCTGGGTGGTCGCCAGCACCTCCGCCACCCCCAGGTGCCCGAGACCTCCGTTCCCCTGCCTAGGCGGGCGGCGGGGCCCTGCCGGGACGGGCGGGCCGCTGGGCTGACGGTAAGGCCCAAGCGCCTGCTGAGCTGCGCCTCAAGAGGCAGCCCGCGACCCCGCCGGCATCTACTGCCGAAGCAGCCTAGAAGGGCCCGATCTCGCCGCGATCGCGGAAGCTAAGCAGGGTCGGGCCTGGTTAGAACTTGGATGGGAGACCTCTAGGGAAGACCGGGTGCTCTAGGCTTTTTGCCTCCCGCTCCGCCTTCTCCTTTTGTCGCTCGCGGCGTTCGCGGCTATCTCCGCCCCCGCCCGGCACAGCTGCAAGCCCCACCTCCTCAGGCCCCTCCCACCACAGCCAGCGTCTGATGGGGCGCTCCCCGCCTGCCTGAGCGGCCAGGCGGCCAGAAGGCGTCCCTGGAAGGCAGAGGCACACCAGACGCTCCGGGGGTGGCCTGAAGGGAACCAGACGTGGCCGCGGACCCGGGGACCGTCCGTGCGGCCCGCGAGACCCTCGACCTGCACCTGGCCGCCCCCACTGCAGCCCAGCCCCGGCGCCGCCACCTGTCTGCCGGGGTGGCTCTCCACAGCTCCATACGGAAAAAGCCTCCCCTCCGCCGTTTCGCCATGGCCGGGGGCGGGAGCGGTATCGAGGGCCCAGGCCGCCTCCCCGGTCCTCCCGGCCACCTGGGGCGGGGTCCTGAGCTCGGACGGTGGCGTGGGGTCGAGGGTGGCGTTGCTGGGTCTTAGGGGCCGTGCCAACTCAATGTTGGCACCCAGTGGCCTCGGGCCAGCTTCTGTCAGGCAGAGGGCCGGTCCGGTCTGCGTCTGAGCTGCGCCTAGCGCAGCGTGGGCGGGCAGGTGGGATGCCCAAGGGCCCGCGGTCTCCGGGCCCGGAAGCCTCCTGGGCCACTTCCCCGTGAGCGGCCTGCGGGATCTAGGGCGTGGCGCCTAGCTCCCAAACGTTTGCTGGCTCCCGCCCGCCCTGGGCTGGGGGTTCGCCAGCACCTCCGCCACCCCCAGGTGCCCGAGACCTCCGTTCCCCTGCCTAGGCGGGCGGCGGGGCCCTGCCGGGACGGGCGGGCCGCTGGGCTGACGGTAAGGCCCAAGCGCCTGCTGAGCTGCGCCTCTAGAGGCAGCCCGCGACCCCGCCGGCATCTACTGCCGAAGCAGCCTAGAAGGGCCCGATCTCGCCGCGATCGCGGAAGCTAAGCAGGGTCGGGCCTGGTTACAACTTGGATGGGAGACCTCTAGGGAAGACCGGGTGCTCTAGGCTTTTTGCCTCCCGCTCCGCCTTCTCCTTTTGTCGCTCGCGGCGTTCGCGGCTATCTCCGCCCCCGCCCGGCACAGCTGCAAGCCCCACCTCCTCAGGCCCCTCCCACCACAGCCAGCGTCTGATGGGGCGCTCCCCGCCTTCCTGATCCGCCAGGCGGCCAGAAGGCGTCCCTGGAAGGCAGAGGCACACCAGACGCTCCGGGGGTGGCATGAAGGGAACCAGACGTGGCCGCGGACCCGGGGGCCGTCCGTGCGGCCCGCGAGACCCTCGACCTGCACCTGGCCGCCCCCACTGCAGCCCAGCCCCGGCGCCGCCACCTGTCTGCCGGGGTGGCTCTCCACAGCTCCATACGGAAAAAGCCGCCCCTCCGCCGTTTCGCCATGGCCGTGGGCGGGAGCGGGATCGAGGGCCCAGGCCGCTTCCCCGGGCCTGCCGGCCACCTGGGGCGGGGTCCTGAGCTCGGACGGTGGCGTGGGGGCGAGGGTGGCGTTGCTGGGTCTTAGGGGCCGTGCCAACTCAATGGTGGCTCCCAGTGGCTTCGGGCCAGCTTCTGTCGGGCAGGAGGACCGGTCCGGTCTGCGTCTGAGCTGCGCCTAGCGCAGCGTGTGCGGCCAGGTGGAATGCCCAAGGGACCGCCGTCCCCGGGTCCGGAAGCCTCCTGGGCCACTTCCCCGTGAGCGGCCTGCGGGATCTGGGGCGGGGCGCCTAGCTCCCAAAAGTTTGCTGGCTCCCGCCCGCCCTGGGCTGGGGGGTCGCCAGCACCTCCGCCACCCCCAGGTGCCCGAGACCTCCGTTCCCCTGCCTAGGCGGGCGGCGGGGCCCTGCCGGGACGGGCGGGCCGCTGGGCTGACGGTAAGGCCCAAGCGCCTGCTGAGCTGCGCCTCAAGAGGCAGCCCGCGACCCCGCCGGCATCTACTGCCGAAGCAGCCTAGAAGGGCCCGATCTCGCTGCGATCGCGGAAGCTAAGCAGGGTCGGGCCTGGTTACAACTTGGATGGGAGACCTCTAGGGAAGACCGGGTGCTCTAGGCTTTTTGCCTCCCGCTCCGCCTTCTCCTTTTGTCGCTCGCGGCGTTCGCGGCTATCTCCGCCCCCGCCCGGCACAGCTGCAAGCCCCACCTCCTCAGGCCCCTCCCACCACAGCCAGCGTCTGATGGGGCGCTCCCCGCCTGCCTGAGCGGCCAGGCGGCCAGAAGGCGTCCCTGGAAGGCAGAGGCACACCAGACGCTCCGGGGGTGGCCTGAAGGGAACCAGACGTGGCCGCGGACCCGGGGACCGTCCGTGCGGCCCGCGAGACCCTCGACCTGCACCTGGCCGCCCCCACTGCAGCCCAGCCCCGGCGCCGCCACCTGTCTGCCGGGGTGGCTCTCCACAGCTCCATACGGAAAAAGCCTCCCCTCCGCCGTTTCGCCATGGCCGGGGGCGGGAGCGGTATCGAGGGCCCAGGCCGCCTCCCCGGGCCTCCCGGCCACCTGGGGCGGGGTCCTGAGCTCGGACGGTGGCGTGGGGTCGAGGGTGGCGTTGCTGGGTCTTAGGGGCCGTGCCAACTCAATGTTGGCACCCAGTGGCCTCGGGCCAGCTTCTGTCAGGCAGAGGGCCGGTCCGGTCTGCGTCTGAGCTGCGCCTAGCGCAGCGTGGGCGGGCAGGTGGGATGCCCAAGGGCCCGCGGTCTCCGGGCCCGGAAGCCTCCTGGGCCACTTCCCCGTGAGCGGCCTGCGGGATCTAGGGCGTGGCGCCTAGCTCCCAAACGTTTGCTGGCTCCCGCCCGCCCTGGGCTGGGGGTTCGCCAGCACCTCCGCCACCCCCAGGTGCCCGAGACCTCCGTTCCCCTGCCTAGGCGGGCGGCGGGGCCCTGCCGGGACGGGCGGGCCGCTGGGCTGACGGTAAGGCCCAAGCGCCTGCTGAGCTGCGCCTCTAGAGGCAGCCCGCGACTCCGCCGGCATCTACTGCCGAAGCAGCCTAGAAGGGCCCGATCTCGCCGCGATGGCGGAAGCTAAGCAGGGTCGGGCCTGGTTAGAACTTGGATGGGAGACCTCTAGGGAAGACCGGGTGCTCTAGGCTTTTTGCCTCCCGCTCCGCCTTCTCCTTTTGTCGCTCGCGGCTTTCGCGGCTATCTCCGCCCCCGCCCGGCACAGCTGCAAGCCCCACCTCCTCAGGCCCCTCTCACCACAGCAAGCGTCTGATGGGGCGCTCCCCGCCTGCCTGAGCGGCCAGGCGGCCAGAAGGCGTCCCTGGAAGGCAGAGGCACACCAGACGCTCCCGGGGTGGCCAGAAGGGAACCAGTCGTGGCCGCGGACCCGGGGGCCGTCCGTGCGGCCCGCGAGACCCTCGACCTGCACCTGGCCGCCCCCACTGCAGCCCAACCCCGGCGCCGCCACCTGTCTGCCGGGGTGGCTCTCCACAGCTCCATACGGAAAAAGCCGCCCCTCCGCCGTTTCGCCATGGCCGGGGGCGGGAGCGGGATCGAGGGCCCAGGCCGCTTCCCCGGGCCTGCCGGCCACCTGGGGCGGGGTCCTGAGCTCGGACGGTGGCGTGGGGGCGAGGGTGGCGTTGCTGGGTCTTAGGGGCCGTGCCAACTCAATGTTGGCACCCAGTGGCCTCGGGCCAGCTTCTGTCAGGTAGAGGGCCGGTCCGGTCTGCGTCTGAGCTGCGCCTAGCGCAGCGTGGGCGGGCAGGTGGGATGCCCAAGGGCCCGCGGTCTCCGGGCCCGGAAGCCTCCTGGGCCACTTCCCCGTGAGCGGCCTGCGGGATCTAGGGCGTGGCGCCTAGCTCCCAAACGTTTGCTGGCTCCCGCCCGCCCTGGGCTGGGGGTTCGCCAGCACCTCCGCCACCCCCAGGTGCCCGAGACCTCCGTTCCCCTGCCTAGGCGGGCGGCGGGGCCCTGCCGGGACGGGCGGGCCGCTGGGCTGACGGTAAGGCCCAAGCGCCTGCTGAGCTGCGCCTCTAGAGGCAGCCCGCGACCCCGCCGGCATCTACTGCCGAAGCAGCCTAGAAGGGCCCGATCTCGCCGCGATCGCGGAAGCTAAGCAGGGTCGGGCCTGGTTACAACTTGGATGGGAGACCTCTAGGGAAGACCGGGTGCTCTAGGCTTTTTGCCTCCCGCTCCGCCTTCTCCTTTTGTCGCTCGCGGCGTTCGCGGCTATCTCCGCCCCCGCCCGGCACAGCTGCAAGCCCCACCTCCTCAGGCCCCTCCCACCACAGCCAGCGTCTGATGGGGCGCTCCCCGCCTTCCTGATCCGCCAGGCGGCCAGAAGGCGTCCCTGGAAGGCAGAGGCACACCAGACGCTCCGGGGGTGGCATGAAGGGAACCAGACGTGGCCGCGGACCCGGGGGCCGTCCGTGCGGCCCGCGAGCCCCTCGACCTGCACCTGGCCGCCCCCACTGCAGCCCAGCCCCGGCGCCGCCACCTGTCTGCCGGGGTGGCTCTCCACAGCTCCATACGGAAAAAGCCGCCCCTCCGCCGTTTCGCCATGGCCGTGGGCGGGAGCGGGATCGAGGGCCCAGGCCGCTTCCCCGGGCCTGCCGGCCACCTGGGGCGGGGTCCTGAGCTCGGACGGTGGCGTGGGGGCGAGGGTGGCGTTGCTGGGTCTTAGGGGCCGTGCCAACTCAATGGTGGCTCCCAGTGGCTTCGGGCCAGCTTCTGTCGGGCAGGAGGACCGGTCCGGTCTGCGTCTGAGCTGCGCCTAGCGCAGCGTGTGCGGCCAGGTGGAATGCCCAAGGGACCGCCGTCCCCGGGTCCGGAAGCCTCCTGGGCCGCTTCCCCGTGAGCGGCCTGCGGGATCTGGGGCGGGGCGCCTAGCTCCCAAAAGTTTGCTGGCTCCCGCCCGCCCTGGGCTGGGGGGTCGCCAGCACCTCCGCCACCCCCAGGTGCCCGAGACCTCCGTTCCCCTGCCTAGGCGGGCGGCGGGGCCCTGCCGGGACGGGCGGGCCGCTGGGCTGACGGTAAGGCCCAAGCGCCTGCTGAGCTGCGCCTCAAGAGGCAGCCCGCGACCCCGCCGGCATCTACTGCCGAAGCAGCCTAGAAGGGCCCGATCTCGCTGCGATCGCGGAAGCTAAGCAGGGTCGGGCCTGGTTACAACTTGGATGGGAGACCTCTAGGGAAGACCGGGTGCTCTAGGCTTTTTGCCTCCCGCTCCGCCTTCTCCTTTTGTCGCTCGCGGCGTTCGCGGCTATCTCCGCCCCCGCCCGGCACAGCTGCAAGCCCCACCTCCTCAGGCCCCTCCCACCACAGCCAGCGTCTGATGGGGCGCTCCCCGCCTGCCTGAGCGGCCAGGCGGCCAGAAGGCGTCCCTGGAAGGCAGAGGCACACCAGACGCTCCGGGGGTGGCCTGAAGGGAACCAGACGTGGCCGCGGACCCGGGGACCGTCCGTGCGGCCCGCGAGACCCTCGACCTGCACCTGGCCGCCCCCACTGCAGCCCAGCCCCGGCGCCGCCACCTGTCTGCCGGGGTGGCTCTCCACAGCTCCATACGGAAAAAGCCTCCCCTCCGCCGTTTCGCCATGGCCGGGGGCGGGAGCGGTATCGAGGGCCCAGGCCGCCTCCCCGGTCCTCCCAGCCACCTGGGGCGGGGTCCTGAGCTCGGACGGTGGCGTGGGGTCGAGGGTGGCGTTGCTGGGTCTTAGGGGCCGTGCCAACTCAATGTTGGCACCCAGTGGCCTCGGGCCAGCTTCTGTCAGGCAGAGGGCCGGTCCGGTCTGCGTCTGAGCTGCGCCTAGCGCAGCGTGGGCGGGCAGGTGGGATGCCCAAGGGCCCGCGGTCTCCGGGCCCGGAAGCCTCCTGGGCCACTTCCCCGTGAGCGGCCTGCGGGATCTAGGGCGTGGCGCCTAGCTCCCAAACGTTTGCTGGCTCCCGCCCGCCCTGGGCTGGGGGTTCGCCAGCACCTCCGCCACCCCCAGGTGCCCGAGACCTCCGTTCCCCTGCCTAGGCGGGCGGCGGGGCCCTGCCGGGACGGGCGGGCCGCTGGGCTGACGGTAAGGCCCAAGCGCCTGCTGAGCTGCGCCTCTAGAGGCAGCCCGCGACCCCGCCGGCATCTACTGCCGAAGCAGCCTAGAAGGGCCCGATCTCGCCGAGATCGCGGAAGCTAAGCAGGGTCGGGCCTGGTTAGAACTTGGATGGGAGACCTCTAGGGAAGACCGGGTGCTCTAGGCTTTTTGCCTCCCGCTCCGCCTTCTCCTTTTGTCGCTCGCGGCGTTCGCGGCTATCTCCGCCCCCGCCCGGCACAGCTGCAAGCCCCACCTCCTCAGGCCCCTCCCACCACAGCCAGCGTCTGATGGGGCGCTCCCCGCCTTCCTGATCCGCCAGGCGGCCAGAAGGCGTCCCTGGAAGGCAGAGGCACACCAGACGCTCCGGGGGTGGCATGAAGGGAACCAGACGTGGCCGCGGACCCGGGGGCCGTCCGTGCGGCCCGCGAGCCCCTCGACCTGCACCTGGCCGCCCCCACTGCAGCCCAGCCCCGGCGCCGCCACCTGTCTGCCGGGGTGGCTCTCCACAGCTCCATACGGAAAAAGCCGCCCCTCCGCCGTTTCGCCATGGCCGGGGGCGGGAGCGGGATCGAGGGCCCAGGCCGCCTCCCCGGGCCTCCCGGCCACCTGGGGCGGGGTCCTGAGCTCGGACGGTGGCGTGGGGGCGAGGGTGGCGTTGCTGGGTCTTAGGGGCCGTGCCAACTCAATGGTGGCTCCCAGTGGCTTCGGGCCAGCTTCTGTCGGGCAGGAGGACCGGTCCGGTCTGCGTCTGAGCTGCGCCTAGCGCAGCGTGTGCGGCCAGGTGGAATGCCCAAGGGACCGCCGTCCCCGGGTCCGGAAGCCTCCTGGGCCACTTCCCCGTGAGCGGCCTGCGGGATCTGGGGCGGGGCGCCAAGAGCCGAAAAGTCTGCTGGCTCCCGCCCTTCATGGGTTGGGTGGTCGCCAGCACCTCCGCCACCCCCAGGTGCCCGAGACCTCCGTTCCCCTGCCTAGGCGGGCGGCGGGGCCCTGCCGGGACGGGCGGGCCGCTGGGCTGACGGTAAGGCCCAAGCGCCTGCTGAGCTGCGCCTCAAGAGGCAGCCCGCGACCCCGCCGGCATCTACTGCCGAAGCAGCCTAGAAGGGCCCGATCTCGCCGCGATCGCGGAAGCTAAGCAGGGTCGGGCCTGGTTACAACTTGGATGGGAGACCTCTAGGGAAGACCGGGTGCTCTAGGCTTTTTGCCTCCCGCTCCGCCTTCTCCTTTTGTCGCTCGCGGCTTTCGCGGCTATCTCCGCCCCCGCCCGGCACAGCTGCAAGCCCCACCTCCTCAGGCCCCTCTCACCACAGCAAGCGTCTGATGGGGCGCTCCCCGCCTGCCTGAGCGGCCAGGCGGCCAGAAGGCGTCCCTGGAAGGCAGAGGCACACCAGACGCTCCCGGGGTGGCCAGAAGGGAACCAGTCGTGGCCGCGGACCCGGGGGCCGTCTGTGCGGCCCGCGAGACCCTCGACCTGCACCTGGCCGCCCCCACTGCAGCCCAACCCCGGCGCCGCCACCTGTCTGCCGGGGTGGCTCTCCACAGCTCCATACGGAAAAAGCCGCCCCTCCGCCGTTTCGCCATGGCCGGGGGCGGGAGCGGGATCGAGGGCCCAGGCCGCTTCCCCGGGCCTGCCGGCCACCTGGGGCGGGGTCCTGAGCTCGGACGGTGGCGTGGGGGCGAGGGTGGCGTTGCTGGGTCTTAGGGGCCGTGCCAACTCAATGTTGGCACCCAGTGGCCTCGGGCCAGCTTCTGTCAGGCAGAGGGCCGGTCCGGTCTGCGTCTGAGCTGCGCCTAGCGCAGCGTGGGCGGGCAGGTGGGATGCCCAAGGGCCCGCGGTCTCCGGGCCCGGAAGCCTCCTGGGCCACTTCCCCGTGAGCGGCCTGCGGGATCTAGGGCGTGGCGCCTAGCTCCCAAACGTTTGCTGGCTCCCGCCAGCCCTGGGCTGGGGGTTCGCCAGCACCTCCGCCACCCCCAGGTGCCCGAGACCTCCGTTCCCCTGCCTAGGCGGGCGGCGGGGCCCTGCCGGGACGGGCGGGCCGCTGGGCTGACGGTAAGGCCCAAGCGCCTGCTGAGCTGCGCCTCAAGAGGCAGCCCGCGACCCCGCCGGCATCTACTGCCGAAGCAGCCTAGAAGGGCCCGATCTCGCCGCGATCGCGGAAGCTAAGCAGGGTCGGGCCTGGTTACAACTTGGATGGGAGACCTCTAGGGAAAACCGGGTGCTCTAGGCTTTTTGCCTCCCGCTCCGCCTTCTCCTTTTGTCGCTCGCGGCGTTCGCGGCTATCTCCGCCCCCGCCCGGCACAGCTGCAAGCCCCACCTCCTCAGGCCCCTCCCACCACAGCCAGCGTCTGATGGGGCGCTCCCCGCCTTCCTGATCCGCCAGGCGGCCAGAAGGCGTCCCTGGAAGGCAGAGGCACACCAGACGCTCCGGGGGTGGCATGAAGGGAACCAGACGTGGCCGCGGACCCGGGGGCCGTCCGTGCGGCCCGCGAGCCCCTCGACCTGCACCTGGCCGCCCCCACTGCAGCCCAGCCCCGGCGCCGCCACCTGTCTGCCGGGGTGGCTCTCCACAGCTCCATACGGAAAAAGCCGCCCCTCCGCCGTTTCGCCATGGCCCGGGGCGGGAGCGGTATCGAGGGCCCAGGCCGCCTCCCCGGGCCTCCTGGCCACCTGGGGCGGGGTCCTGAGCTCGGACGGTGGCGTGGGGTCGAGGGTGGCGTTGCTGGGTCTTAGGGGCCGTGCCAACTCAATGTTGGCACCCAGTGGCCTCGGGCCAGCTTCTGTCAGGCAGAGGGCCGGTCCGGTCTGCGTCTGAGCTGCGCCTAGCGCAGCGTGGGCGGGCAGGTGGGATGCCCAAGGGCCCGCGGTCTCCGGGCCCGGAAGCCTCCTGGGCCACTTCCCCGTGAGCGGCCTGCGGGATCTAGGGCGTGGCGCCTAGCTCCCAAACGTTTGCTGGCTCCCGCCCGCCCTGGGCTGGGGGTTCGCCAGCACCTCCGCCACCCTCAGGTGCCCGAGACCTCCGTTCCCCTGCCTAGGCGGGCGGCGGGGCCCTGCCGGGACGGGCGGGCCGCTGGGCTGACGGTAAGGCCCAAGCGCCTGCTGAGCTGCGCCTCAAGAGGCAGCCCGCGACCCCGCCGGCATCTACTGCCGAAGCAGCCTAGAAGGGCCCGATCTCGCCGCGATGGCGGAAACTAAGCAGGGTCGGGCCTGGTTACAACTTGGATGGGAGACCTCTAGGGAAGACCGGGTGCTCTAGGCTTTTTGCCTCCCGCTCCGCCTTCTCCTTTTGTCGCTCGCGGCGTTCGCCGCTCTCTCCGCCCCCGCCCGGCACAGCTGCAAGCCCCACCTCCTCAGGCCCCTCCCACCACAGCCAGCGTCTGATGGGGCGCTCCCCGCCTTCCTGATCCGCCAGGCGGCCAGAAGGCGTCCCTGGAAGGCAGAGGCACACCAGACGCTCCGGGGGTGGCATGAAGGGAACCAGACGTGGCCGCGGACCCGGGGGCCGTCCGTGCGGCCCGCGAGCCCCTCGACCTGCACCTGGCCGCCCCCACTGCAGCCCAGCCCCGGCGCCGCCACCTGTCTGCCGGGGTGGCTCTCCACAGCTCCATACGGAAAAAGCCGCCCCTCCGCCGTTTCGCCATGCCCGTGGGCGGGAGCGGGATCGAGGGCCCAGGCCGCTTCCCCGGGCCTGCCGGCCACCTGGGGCGGGGTCCTGAGCTCGGACGGTGGTGTGGGGGCGAGGGTGGCGTTGCTGGGTCTTAGGGGCCGTGCCAACTCAATGGTGGCTCCCAGTGGCTTCGGGCCAGCTTCTGTCGGGCAGGAGGACCGGTCCGGTCTGCGTCTGAGCTGCGCCTAGCGCAGCGTGTGCGGCCAGGTGGAATGCCCAAGGGACCGCCGTCCCCGGGTCCGGAAGCCTCCTGGGCCACTTCCCCGTGAGCGGCCTGCGGGATCTGGGGCGGGGCGCCAAGAGCCGAAAAGTCTGCTGGCTCCCGCCCTTCATGGGTTGGGTGGTCGCCAGCACCTCCGCCACCCCCAGGTGCCCGAGACCTCCGTTCCCCTGCCTAGGCGGGCGGCGGGGCCCTGCCGGGACGGGCGGGCCGCTGGGCTGACGGTAAGGCCCAAGCGCCTGCTGAGCTGCGCCTCAAGAGGCAGCCCGCGACCCCGCCGGCATCTACTGCCGAAGCAGCCTAGAAGGGCCCGATCTCGCCGCGATCGCGGAAGCTAAGCAGGGTCGTTCCTGGTTAGAACTTGGATGGGAGACCTCTAGGGAAGACCGGGTGCTCTAGGCTTTTTGCCTCCCGCTCCGCCTTCTCCTTTTGTCGCTCGCGGCGTTCGCGGCTATCTCCGCCCCCGCCCGGCACAGCTGCAAGCCCCACCTCCTCAGGCCCCTCCCACCACAGCCAGCGTCTGATGGGGCGCTCCCCGCCTGCCTGAGCGGCCAGGCGGCCAGAAGGCGTCCCTGGAAGGCAGAGGCACACCAGACGCTCCGGGGGTGGCCTGAAGGGAACCAGACGTGGCCGCGGACCCGGGGACCGTCCGTGCGGCCCGCGAGACCCTCGACCTGCACCTGGCCGCCCCCACTGCAGCCCAGCCCCGGCGCCGCCACCTGTCTGCCGGGGTGGCTCTCCACAGCTCCATACGGAAAAAGCCTCCCCTCCGCCGTTTCGCCATGGCCGGGGGCGGGAGCGTTAACGAGGGCCCAGGCTGCCTCCCCGGGCCTCCCGGCCACCTGGGGCGGGGTCCTGAGCTCGGACGGTGGCGTGGGGTCGAGGGTGGCGTTGCTGGGTCTTAGGGGCCGTGCCAACTCAATGTTGGCACCCAGTGGCCTCGGGCCAGCTTCTGTCAGGCAGAGGGCCGGTCCGGTCTGCGTCTGAGCTGCGCCTAGCGCAGCGTGGGCGGGCAGGTGGGATGCCCAAGGGCCCGCGGTCTCCGGGCCCGGAAGCCTCCTGGGCCACTTCCCCGTGAGCGGCCTGCGGGATCTAGGGCGTGGCGCCTAGCTCCCAAACGTTTGCTGGCTCCCGCCCGCCCTGGGCTGGGGGTTCGCCAGCACCTCCGCCACCCCCAGGTGCCCGAGACCTCCGTTCCCCTGCCTAGGCGGGCGGCGGGGCCCTGCCGGGACGGGCGGGCCGCTGGGCTGACGGTAAGGCCCAAGCGCCTGCTGAGCTGCGCCTCTAGAGGCAGCCCGCGACCCCGCCGGCATCTACTGCCGAAGCAGCCTAGAAGGGCCCGATCTCGCCGCGATCGCGGAAGCTAAGCAGGGTCGGGCCTGGTTAGAACTTGGATGGGAGACCTCTAGGGAAGACCGGGTGCTCTAGGCTTTTTGCCTCCCGCTCCGCCTTCTCCTTTTGTCGCTCGCGGCGTTCGCGGCTATCTCCGCCCCCGCCCGGCACAGCTGCAAGCCCCACCTCCTCAGGCCCCTCCCACCACAGCCAGCGTCTGATGGGGCGCTCCCCGCCTTCCTGATCCGCCAGGCGGCCAGAAGGCGTCCCTGGAAGGCAGAGGCACACCAGACGCTCCGGGGGTGGCATGAAGGGAACCAGACGTGGCCGCGGACCCGGGGGCCGTCCGTGCGGCCCGCGAGACCCTCGACCTGCACCTGGCCGCCCCCACTGCAGCCCAGCCCCGGCGCCGCCACCTGTCTGCCGGGGTGGCTCTCCACAGCTCCATACGGAAAAAGCCGCCCCTCCGCCGTTTCGCCATGGCCGTGGGCGGGAGCGGGATCGAGGGCCCAGGCCGCTTCCCCGGGCCTGCCGGCCACCTGGGGCGGGGTCCTGAGCTCGGACGGTGGCGTGGGGGCGAGGGTGGCGTTGCTGGGTCTTAGGGGCCGTGCCAACTCAATGGTGGCTCCCAGTGGCTTCGGGCCAGCTTCTGTCGGGCAGGAGGACCGGTCCGGTCTGCGTCTGAGCTGCGCCTAGCGCAGCGTGTGCGGCCAGGTGGAATGCCCAAGGGACCGCCGTCCCCGGGTCCGGAAGCCTCCTGGGCCACTTCCCCGTGAGCGGCCTGCGGGATCTGGGGCGGGGCGCCTAGCTCCCAAAAGTTTGCTGGCTCCCGCCCGCCCTGGGCTGGGGGGTCGCCAGCACCTCCGCCACCCCCAGGTGCCCGAGACCTCCGTTCCCCTGCCTAGGCGGGCGGCGGGGCCCTGCCGGGACGGGCGGGCCGCTGGGCTGACGGTAAGGCCCAAGCGCCTGCTGAGCTGCGCCTCAAGAGGCAGCCCGCGACCCCGCCGGCATCTACTGCCGAAGCAGCCTAGAAGGGCCCGATCTCGCCGCGATCGCGGAAGCTAAGCAGGGTCGGGCCTGGTTACAACTTGGATGGGAGACCTCTAGGGAAGACCGGGTGCTCTAGGCTTTTTGCCTCCCGCTCCGCCTTCTCCTTTTGTCGCTCGCGGCTTTCGCGGCTATCTCCGCCCCCGCCCGGCACAGCTGCAAGCCCCACCTCCTCAGGCCCCTCTCACCACAGCAAGCGTCTGATGGGGCGCTCCCCGCCTGCCTGAGCGGCCAGGCGGCCAGAAGGCGTCCCTGGAAGGCAGAGGCACACCAGACGCTCCCGGGGTGGCCAGAAGGGAACCAGTCGTGGCCGCGGACCCGGGGGCCGTCTGTGCGGCCCGCGAGACCCTCGACCTGCACCTGGCCGCCCCCACTGCAGCCCAACCCCGGCGCCGCCACCTGTCTGCCGGGGTGGCTCTCCACAGCTCCATACGGAAAAAGCCGCCCCTCCGCCGTTTCGCCATGGCCGGGGGCGGGAGCGGGATCGAGGGCCCAGGCCGCTTCCCCGGGCCTGCCGGCCACCTGGGGCGGGGTCCTGAGCTCGGACGGTGGCGTGGGGGCGAGGGTGGCGTTGCTGGGTCTTAGGGGCCGTGCCAACTCAATGTTGGCACCCAGTGGCCTCGGGCCAGCTTCTGTCAGGCAGAGGGCCGGTCCGGTCTGCGTCTGAGCTGCGCCTAGCGCAGCGTGGGCGGGCAGGTGGGATGCCCAAGGGCCCGCGGTCTCCGGGCCCGGAAGCCTCCTGGGCCACTTCCCCGTGAGCGGCCTGCGGGATCTAGGGCGTGGCGCCTAGCTCCCAAACGTTTGCTGGCTCCCGCCAGCCCTGGGCTGGGGGTTCGCCAGCACCTCCGCCACCCCCAGGTGCCCGAGACCTCCGTTCCCCTGCCTAGGCGGGCGGCGGGGCCCTGCCGGGACGGGCGGGCCGCTGGGCTGACGGTAAGGCCCAAGCGCCTGCTGAGCTGCGCCTCAAGAGGCAGCCCGCGACCCCGCCGGCATCTACTGCCGAAGCAGCCTAGAAGGGCCCGATCTCGCCGCGATCGCGGAAGCTAAGCAGGGTCGGGCCTGGTTACAACTTGGATGGGAGACCTCTAGGGAAAACCGGGTGCTCTAGGCTTTTTGCCTCCCGCTCCGCCTTCTCCTTTTGTCGCTCGCGGCGTTCGCGGCTATCTCCGCCCCCGCCCGGCACAGCTGCAAGCCCCACCTCCTCAGGCCCCTCCCACCACAGCCAGCGTCTGATGGGGCGCTCCCCGCCTTCCTGATCCGCCAGGCGGCCAGAAGGCGTCCCTGGAAGGCAGAGGCACACCAGACGCTCCGGGGGTGGCATGAAGGGAACCAGACGTGGCCGCGGACCCGGGGGCCGTCCGTGCGGCCCGCGAGCCCCTCGACCTGCACCTGGCCGCCCCCACTGCAGCCCAGCCCCGGCGCCGCCACCTGTCTGCCGGGGTGGCTCTCCACAGCTCCATACGGAAAAAGCCGCCCCTCCGCCGTTTCGCCATGGCCCGGGGCGGGAGCGGTATCGAGGGCCCAGGCCGCCTCCCCGGGCCTCCTGGCCACCTGGGGCGGGGTCCTGAGCTCGGACGGTGGCGTGGGGTCGAGGGTGGCGTTGCTGGGTCTTAGGGGCCGTGCCAACTCAATGTTGGCACCCAGTGGCCTCGGGCCAGCTTCTGTCAGGCAGAGGGCCGGTCCGGTCTGCGTCTGAGCTGCGCCTAGCGCAGCGTGGGCGGGCAGGTGGGATGCCCAAGGGCCCGCGGTCTCCGGGCCCGGAAGCCTCCTGGGCCACTTCCCCGTGAGCGGCCTGCGGGATCTAGGGCGTGGCGCCTAGCTCCCAAACGTTTGCTGGCTCCCGCCCGCCCTGGGCTGGGGGTTCGCCAGCACCTCCGCCACCCTCAGGTGCCCGAGACCTCCGTTCCCCTGCCTAGGCGGGCGGCGGGGCCCTGCCGGGACGGGCGGGCCGCTGGGCTGACGGTAAGGCCCAAGCGCCTGCTGAGCTGCGCCTCAAGAGGCAGCCCGCGACCCCGCCGGCATCTACTGCCGAAGCAGCCTAGAAGGGCCCGATCTCGCCGCGATGGCGGAAACTAAGCAGGGTCGGGCCTGGTTACAACTTGGATGGGAGACCTCTAGGGAAGACCGGGTGCTCTAGGCTTTTTGCCTCCCGCTCCGCCTTCTCCTTTTGTCGCTCGCGGCGTTCGCCGCTCTCTCCGCCCCCGCCCGGCACAGCTGCAAGCCCCACCTCCTCAGGCCCCTCCCACCACAGCCAGCGTCTGATGGGGCGCTCCCCGCCTTCCTGATCCGCCAGGCGGCCAGAAGGCGTCCCTGGAAGGCAGAGGCACACCAGACGCTCCGGGGGTGGCATGAAGGGAACCAGACGTGGCCGCGGACCCGGGGGCCGTCCGTGCGGCCCGCGAGCCCCTCGACCTGCACCTGGCCGCCCCCACTGCAGCCCAGCCCCGGCGCCGCCACCTGTCTGCCGGGGTGGCTCTCCACAGCTCCATACGGAAAAAGCCGCCCCTCCGCCGTTTCGCCATGCCCGTGGGCGGGAGCGGGATCGAGGGCCCAGGCCGCTTCCCCGGGCCTGCCGGCCACCTGGGGCGGGGTCCTGAGCTCGGACGGTGGTGTGGGGGCGAGGGTGGCGTTGCTGGGTCTTAGGGGCCGTGCCAACTCAATGGTGGCTCCCAGTGGCTTCGGGCCAGCTTCTGTCGGGCAGGAGGACCGGTCCGGTCTGCGTCTGAGCTGCGCCTAGCGCAGCGTGTGCGGCCAGGTGGAATGCCCAAGGGACCGCCGTCCCCGGGTCCGGAAGCCTCCTGGGCCACTTCCCCGTGAGCGGCCTGCGGGATCTGGGGCGGGGCGCCAAGAGCCGAAAAGTCTGCTGGCTCCCGCCCTTCATGGGTTGGGTGGTCGCCAGCACCTCCGCCACCCCCAGGTGCCCGAGACCTCCGTTCCCCTGCCTAGGCGGGCGGCGGGGCCCTGCCGGGACGGGCGGGCCGCTGGGCTGACGGTAAGGCCCAAGCGCCTGCTGAGCTGCGCCTCAAGAGGCAGCCCGCGACCCCGCCGGCATCTACTGCCGAAGCAGCCTAGAAGGGCCCGATCTCGCCGCGATCGCGGAAGCTAAGCAGGGTCGTTCCTGGTTAGAACTTGGATGGGAGACCTCTAGGGAAGACCGGGTGCTCTAGGCTTTTTGCCTCCCGCTCCGCCTTCTCCTTTTGTCGCTCGCGGCGTTCGCGGCTATCTCCGCCCCCGCCCGGCACAGCTGCAAGCCCCACCTCCTCAGGCCCCTCCCACCACAGCCAGCGTCTGATGGGGCGCTCCCCGCCTGCCTGAGCGGCCAGGCGGCCAGAAGGCGTCCCTGGAAGGCAGAGGCACACCAGACGCTCCGGGGGTGGCCTGAAGGGAACCAGACGTGGCCGCGGACCCGGGGACCGTCCGTGCGGCCCGCGAGACCCTCGACCTGCACCTGGCCGCCCCCACTGCAGCCCAGCCCCGGCGCCGCCACCTGTCTGCCGGGGTGGCTCTCCACAGCTCCATACGGAAAAAGCCTCCCCTCCGCCGTTTCGCCATGGCCGGGGGCGGGAGCGTTAACGAGGGCCCAGGCTGCCTCCCCGGGCCTCCCGGCCACCTGGGGCGGGGTCCTGAGCTCGGACGGTGGCGTGGGGTCGAGGGTGGCGTTGCTGGGTCTTAGGGGCCGTGCCAACTCAATGTTGGCACCCAGTGGCCTCGGGCCAGCTTCTGTCAGGCAGAGGGCCGGTCCGGTCTGCGTCTGAGCTGCGCCTAGCGCAGCGTGGGCGGGCAGGTGGGATGCCCAAGGGCCCGCGGTCTCCGGGCCCGGAAGCCTCCTGGGCCACTTCCCCGTGAGCGGCCTGCGGGATCTAGGGCGTGGCGCCTAGCTCCCAAACGTTTGCTGGCTCCCGCCCGCCCTGGGCTGGGGGTTCGCCAGCACCTCCGCCACCCCCAGGTGCCCGAGACCTCCGTTCCCCTGCCTAGGCGGGCGGCGGGGCCCTGCCGGGACGGGCGGGCCGCTGGGCTGACGGTAAGGCCCAAGCGCCTGCTGAGCTGCGCCTCTAGAGGCAGCCCGCGACCCCGCCGGCATCTACTGCCGAAGCAGCCTAGAAGGGCCCGATCTCGCCGCGATCGCGGAAGCTAAGCAGGGTCGGGCCTGGTTAGAACTTGGATGGGAGACCTCTAGGGAAGACCGGGTGCTCTAGGCTTTTTGCCTCCCGCTCCGCCTTCTCCTTTTGTCGCTCGCGGCGTTCGCGGCTATCTCCGCCCCCGCCCGGCACAGCTGCAAGCCCCACCTCCTCAGGCCCCTCCCACCACAGCCAGCGTCTGATGGGGCGCTCCCCGCCTTCCTGATCCGCCAGGCGGCCAGAAGGCGTCCCTGGAAGGCAGAGGCACACCAGACGCTCCGGGGGTGGCATGAAGGGAACCAGACGTGGCCGCGGACCCGGGGGCCGTCCGTGCGGCCCGCGAGACCCTCGACCTGCACCTGGCCGCCCCCACTGCAGCCCAGCCCCGGCGCCGCCACCTGTCTGCCGGGGTGGCTCTCCACAGCTCCATACGGAAAAAGCCGCCCCTCCGCCGTTTCGCCATGGCCGTGGGCGGGAGCGGGATCGAGGGCCCAGGCCGCTTCCCCGGGCCTGCCGGCCACCTGGGGCGGGGTCCTGAGCTCGGACGGTGGCGTGGGGGCGAGGGTGGCGTTGCTGGGTCTTAGGGGCCGTGCCAACTCAATGGTGGCTCCCAGTGGCTTCGGGCCAGCTTCTGTCGGGCAGGAGGACCGGTCCGGTCTGCGTCTGAGCTGCGCCTAGCGCAGCGTGTGCGGCCAGGTGGAATGCCCAAGGGACCGCCGTCCCCGGGTCCGGAAGCCTCCTGGGCCACTTCCCCGTGAGCGGCCTGCGGGATCTGGGGCGGGGCGCCTAGCTCCCAAAAGTTTGCTGGCTCCCGCCCGCCCTGGGCTGGGGGGTCGCCAGCACCTCCGCCACCCCCAGGTGCCCGAGACCTCCGTTCCCCTGCCTAGGCGGGCGGCGGGGCCCTGCCGGGACGGGCGGGCCGCTGGGCTGACGGTAAGGCCCAAGCGCCTGCTGAGCTGCGCCTCAAGAGGCAGCCCGCGACCCCACCGGCATCTACTGCCGAAGCAGCCTAGAAGGGCCCGATCTCGCCGCGATCGCGGAAGCTAAGCAGGGTCGGGCCTGGTTACAACTTGGATGGGAGACCTCTAGGGAAGACCGGGTGCTCTAGGCTTTTTGCCTCCCGCTCCGCCTTCTCCTTTTGTCGCTCGCGGCGTTCGCGGCTATCTCCGCCCCCGCCCGGCACAGCTGCAAGCCCCACCTCCTCAGGCCCCTCCCACCACAGCCAGCGTCTGATGGGGCGCTCCCCGCCTGCCTGAGCGGCCAGGCGGCCAGAAGGCGTCCCTGGAAGGCAGAGGCACACCAGACGCTCCGGGGGTGGCCTGAAGGGAACCAGACGTGGCCGCGGACCCGGGGACCGTCCGTGCGGCCCGCGAGACCCTCGACCTGCACCTGGCCGCCCCCACTGCAGCCCAGCCCCGGCGCCGCCACCTGTCTGCCGGGGTGGCTCTCCACAGCTCCATACGGAAAAAGCCGCCCCTCCGCCGTTTCGCCATGGCCCGGGGCGGGAGCGGTATCGAGGGCCCAGGCCGCCTCCCCGGGCCTCCTGGCCACCTGGGGCGGGGTCCTGAGCTCGGACGGTGGCGTGGGGTCGAGGGTGGCGTTGCTGGGTCTTAGGGGCCGTGCCAACTCAATGTTGGCACCCAGTGGCCTCGGGCCAGCTTCTGTCAGGCAGAGGGCCGGTCCGGTCTGCGTCTGAGCTGCGCCTAGCGCAGCGTGGGCGGGCAGGTGGGATGCCCAAGGGCCCGCGGTCTCCGGGCCCGGAAGCCTCCTGGGCCACTTCCCCGTGAGCGGCCTGCGGGATCTAGGGCGTGGCGCCTAGCTCCCAAACGTTTGCTGGCTCCCGCCCGCCCTGGGCTGGGGGTTCGCCAGCACCTCCGCCACCCTCAGGTGCCCGAGACCTCCGTTCCCCTGCCTAGGCGGGCGGCGGGGCCCTGCCGGGACGGGCGGGCCGCTGGGCTGACGGTAAGGCCCAAGCGCCTGCTGAGCTGCGCCTCAAGAGGCAGCCCGCGACCCCGCCGGCATCTACTGCCGAAGCAGCCTAGAAGGGCCCGATCTCGCCGCGATGGCGGAAACTAAGCAGGGTCGGGCCTGGTTACAACTTGGATGGGAGACCTCTAGGGAAGACCGGGTGCTCTAGGCTTTTTGCCTCCCGCTCCGCCTTCTCCTTTTGTCGCTCGCGGCGTTCGCGGCTATCTCCGCCCCCGCCCGGCACAGCTGCAAGCCCCACCTCCTCAGGCCCCTCCCACCACAGCCAGCGTCTGATGGGGCGCTCCCCGCCTTCCTGATCCGCCAGGCGGCCAGAAGGCGTCCCTGGAAGGCAGAGGCACACCAGACGCTCCGGGGGTGGCATGAAGGGAACCAGACGTGGCCGCGGACCCGGGGGCCGTCCGTGCGGCCCGCGAGCCCCTCGACCTGCACCTGGCCGCCCCCACTGCAGCCCAGCCCCGGCGCCGCCACCTGTCTGCCGGGGTGGCTCTCCACAGCTCCATACGGAAAAAGCCGCCCCTCCGCCGTTTCGCCATGCCCGTGGGCGGGAGCGGGATCGAGGGCCCAGGCCGCTTCCCCGGGCCTGCCGGCCACCTGGGGCGGGGTCCTGAGCTCGGACGGTGGTGTGGGGGCGAGGGTGGCGTTGCTGGGTCTTAGGGGCCGTGCCAACTCAATGGTGGCTCCCAGTGGCTTCGGGCCAGCTTCTGTCGGGCAGGAGGACCGGTCCGGTCTGCGTCTGAGCTGCGCCTAGCGCAGCGTGTGCGGCCAGGTGGAATGCCCAAGGGACCGCCGTCCCCGGGTCCGGAAGCCTCCTGGGCCACTTCCCCGTGAGCGGCCTGCGGGATCTGGGGCGGGGCGCCAAGAGCCGAAAAGTCTGCTGGCTCCCGCCCTTCATGGGTTGGGTGGTCGCCAGCACCTCCGCCACCCCCAGGTGCCCGAGACCTCCGTTCCCCTGCCTAGGCGGGCGGCGGGGCCCTGCCGGGACGGGCGGGCCGCTGGGCTGACGGTAAGGCCCAAGCGCCTGCTGAGCTGCGCCTCAAGAGGCAGCCCGCGACCCCGCCGGCATCTACTGCCGAAGCAGCCTAGAAGGGCCCGATCTCGCCGCGATCGCGGAAGCTAAGCAGGGTCGTTCCTGGTTAGAACTTGGATGGGAGACCTCTAGGGAAGACCGGGTGCTCTAGGCTTTTTGCCTCCCGCTCCGCCTTCTCCTTTTGTCGCTCGCGGCGTTCGCGGCTATCTCCGCCCCCGCCCGGCACAGCTGCAAGCCCCACCTCCTCAGGCCCCTCCCACCACAGCCAGCGTCTGATGGGGCGCTCCCCGCCTGCCTGAGCGGCCAGGCGGCCAGAAGGCGTCCCTGGAAGGCAGAGGCACACCAGACGCTCCGGGGGTGGCCTGAAGGGAACCAGACGTGGCCGCGGACCCGGGGACCGTCCGTGCGGCCCGCGAGACCCTCGACCTGCACCTGGCCGCCCCCACTGCAGCCCAGCCCCGGCGCCGCCACCTGTCTGCCGGGGTGGCTCTCCACAGCTCCATACGGAAAAAGCCTCCCCTCCGCCGTTTCGCCATGGCCGGGGGCGGGAGCGTTAACGAGGGCCCAGGCTGCCTCCCCGGGCCTCCCGGCCACCTGGGGCGGGGTCCTGAGCTCGGACGGTGGCGTGGGGTCGAGGGTGGCGTTGCTGGGTCTTAGGGGCCGTGCCAACTCAATGTTGGCACCCAGTGGCCTCGGGCCAGCTTCTGTCAGGCAGAGGGCCGGTCCGGTCTGCGTCTGAGCTGCGCCTAGCGCAGCGTGGGCGGGCAGGTGGGATGCCCAAGGGCCCGCGGTCTCCGGGCCCGGAAGCCTCCTGGGCCACTTCCCCGTGAGCGGCCTGCGGGATCTAGGGCGTGGCGCCTAGCTCCCAAACGTTTGCTGGCTCCCGCCCGCCCTGGGCTGGGGGTTCGCCAGCACCTCCGCCACCCCCAGGTGCCCGAGACCTCCGTTCCCCTGCCTAGGCGGGCGGCGGGGCCCTGCCGGGACGGGCGGGCCGCTGGGCTGACGGTAAGGCCCAAGCGCCTGCTGAGCTGCGCCTCTAGAGGCAGCCCGCGACCCCGCCGGCATCTACTGCCGAAGCAGCCTAGAAGGGCCCGATCTCGCCGAGATCGCGGAAGCTAAGCAGGGTCGGGCCTGGTTACAACTTGGATGGGAGACCTCTAGGGAAGACCGGGTGCTCTAGGCTTTTTGCCTCCCGCTCCGCCTTCTCCTTTTGTCGCTCGCGGCGTTCGCGGCTATCTCCGCCCCCGCCCGGCACAGCTGCAAGCCCCACCTCCTCAGGCCCCTCCCACCACAGCCAGCGTCTGATGGGGCGCTCCCCGCCTTCCTGATCCGCCAGGCGGCCAGAAGGCGTCCCTGGAAGGCAGAGGCACACCAGACGCTCCGGGGGTGGCATGAAGGGAACCAGACGTGGCCGCGGACCCGGGGGCCGTCCGTGCGGCCCGCGAGACCCTCGACCTGCACCTGGCCGCCCCCACTGCAGCCCAGCCCCGGCGCCGCCACCTGTCTGCCGGGGTGGCTCTCCACAGCTCCATACGGAAAAAGCCGCCCCTCCGCCGTTTCGCCATGGCCGTGGGCGGGAGCGGGATCGAGGGCCCAGGCCGCTTCCCCGGGCCTGCCGGCCACCTGGGGCGGGGTCCTGAGCTCGGACGGTGGCGTGGGGGCGAGGGTGGCGTTGCTGGGTCTTAGGGGCCGTGCCAACTCAATGGTGGCTCCCAGTGGCTTCGGGCCAGCTTCTGTCGGGCAGGAGGACCGGTCCGGTCTGCGTCTGAGCTGCGCCTAGCGCAGCGTGTGCGGCCAGGTGGAATGCCCAAGGGACCGCCGTCCCCGGGTCCGGAAGCCTCCTGGGCCACTTCCCCGTGAGCGGCCTGCGGGATCTGGGGCGGGGCGCCTAGCTCCCAAAAGTTTGCTGGCTCCCGCCCGCCCTGGGCTGGGGGGTCGCCAGCACCTCCGCCACCCCCAGGTGCCCGAGACCTCCGTTCCCCTGCCTAGGCGGGCGGCGGGGCCCTGCCGGGACGGGCGGGCCGCTGGGCTGACGGTAAGGCCCAAGCGCCTGCTGAGCTGCGCCTCAAGAGGCAGCCCGCGACCCCACCGGCATCTACTGCCGAAGCAGCCTAGAAGGGCCCGATCTCGCCGCGATCGCGGAAGCTAAGCAGGGTCGGGCCTGGTTACAACTTGGATGGGAGACCTCTAGGGAAGACCGGGTGCTCTAGGCTTTTTGCCTCCCGCTCCGCCTTCTCCTTTTGTCGCTCGCGGCGTTCGCGGCTATCTCCGCCCCCGCCCGGCACAGCTGCAAGCCCCACCTCCTCAGGCCCCTCCCACCACAGCCAGCGTCTGATGGGGCGCTCCCCGCCTGCCTGAGCGGCCAGGCGGCCAGAAGGCGTCCCTGGAAGGCAGAGGCACACCAGACGCTCCGGGGGTGGCCTGAAGGGAACCAGACGTGGCCGCGGACCCGGGGACCGTCCGTGCGGCCCGCGAGACCCTCGACCTGCACCTGGCCGCCCCCACTGCAGCCCAGCCCCGGCGCCGCCACCTGTCTGCCGGGGTGGCTCTCCACAGCTCCATACGGAAAAAGCCGCCCCTCCGCCGTTTCGCCATGGCCCGGGGCGGGAGCGGTATCGAGGGCCCAGGCCGCCTCCCCGGGCCTCCTGGCCACCTGGGGCGGGGTCCTGAGCTCGGACGGTGGCGTGGGGTCGAGGGTGGCGTTGCTGGGTCTTAGGGGCCGTGCCAACTCAATGTTGGCACCCAGTGGCCTCGGGCCAGCTTCTGTCAGGCAGAGGGCCGGTCCGGTCTGCGTCTGAGCTGCGCCTAGCGCAGCGTGGGCGGGCAGGTGGGATGCCCAAGGGCCCGCGGTCTCCGGGCCCGGAAGCCTCCTGGGCCACTTCCCCGTGAGCGGCCTGCGGGATCTAGGGCGTGGCGCCTAGCTCCCAAACGTTTGCTGGCTCCCGCCCGCCCTGGGCTGGGGGTTCGCCAGCACCTCCGCCACCCTCAGGTGCCCGAGACCTCCGTTCCCCTGCCTAGGCGGGCGGCGGGGCCCTGCCGGGACGGGCGGGCCGCTGGGCTGACGGTAAGGCCCAAGCGCCTGCTGAGCTGCGCCTCAAGAGGCAGCCCGCGACCCCGCCGGCATCTACTGCCGAAGCAGCCTAGAAGGGCCCGATCTCGCCGCGATGGCGGAAACTAAGCAGGGTCGGGCCTGGTTACAACTTGGATGGGAGACCTCTAGGGAAGACCGGGTGCTCTAGGCTTTTTGCCTCCCGCTCCGCCTTCTCCTTTTGTCGCTCGCGGCGTTCGCGGCTATCTCCGCCCCCGCCCGGCACAGCTGCAAGCCCCACCTCCTCAGGCCCCTCCCACCACAGCCAGCGTCTGATGGGGCGCTCCCCGCCTTCCTGATCCGCCAGGCGGCCAGAAGGCGTCCCTGGAAGGCAGAGGCACACCAGACGCTCCGGGGGTGGCATGAAGGGAACCAGACGTGGCCGCGGACCCGGGGGCCGTCCGTGCGGCCCGCGAGCCCCTCGACCTGCACCTGGCCGCCCCCACTGCAGCCCAGCCCCGGCGCCGCCACCTGTCTGCCGGGGTGGCTCTCCACAGCTCCATACGGAAAAAGCCGCCCCTCCGCCGTTTCGCCATGCCCGTGGGCGGGAGCGGGATCGAGGGCCCAGGCCGCTTCCCCGGGCCTGCCGGCCACCTGGGGCGGGGTCCTGAGCTCGGACGGTGGTGTGGGGGCGAGGGTGGCGTTGCTGGGTCTTAGGGGCCGTGCCAACTCAATGGTGGCTCCCAGTGGCTTCGGGCCAGCTTCTGTCGGGCAGGAGGACCGGTCCGGTCTGCGTCTGAGCTGCGCCTAGCGCAGCGTGTGCGGCCAGGTGGAATGCCCAAGGGACCGCCGTCCCCGGGTCCGGAAGCCTCCTGGGCCACTTCCCCGTGAGCGGCCTGCGGGATCTGGGGCGGGGCGCCAAGAGCCGAAAAGTCTGCTGGCTCCCGCCCTTCATGGGTTGGGTGGTCGCCAGCACCTCCGCCACCCCCAGGTGCCCGAGACCTCCGTTCCCCTGCCTAGGCGGGCGGCGGGGCCCTGCCGGGACGGGCGGGCCGCTGGGCTGACGGTAAGGCCCAAGCGCCTGCTGAGCTGCGCCTCAAGAGGCAGCCCGCGACCCCGCCGGCATCTACTGCCGAAGCAGCCTAGAAGGGCCCGATCTCGCCGCGATCGCGGAAGCTAAGCAGGGTCGTTCCTGGTTAGAACTTGGATGGGAGACCTCTAGGGAAGACCGGGTGCTCTAGGCTTTTTGCCTCCCGCTCCGCCTTCTCCTTTTGTCGCTCGCGGCGTTCGCGGCTATCTCCGCCCCCGCCCGGCACAGCTGCAAGCCCCACCTCCTCAGGCCCCTCCCACCACAGCCAGCGTCTGATGGGGCGCTCCCCGCCTGCCTGAGCGGCCAGGCGGCCAGAAGGCGTCCCTGGAAGGCAGAGGCACACCAGACGCTCCGGGGGTGGCCTGAAGGGAACCAGACGTGGCCGCGGACCCGGGGACCGTCCGTGCGGCCCGCGAGACCCTCGACCTGCACCTGGCCGCCCCCACTGCAGCCCAGCCCCGGCGCCGCCACCTGTCTGCCGGGGTGGCTCTCCACAGCTCCATACGGAAAAAGCCTCCCCTCCGCCGTTTCGCCATGGCCGGGGGCGGGAGCGTTAACGAGGGCCCAGGCTGCCTCCCCGGGCCTCCCGGCCACCTGGGGCGGGGTCCTGAGCTCGGACGGTGGCGTGGGGTCGAGGGTGGCGTTGCTGGGTCTTAGGGGCCGTGCCAACTCAATGTTGGCACCCAGTGGCCTCGGGCCAGCTTCTGTCAGGCAGAGGGCCGGTCCGGTCTGCGTCTGAGCTGCGCCTAGCGCAGCGTGGGCGGGCAGGTGGGATGCCCAAGGGCCCGCGGTCTCCGGGCCCGGAAGCCTCCTGGGCCACTTCCCCGTGAGCGGCCTGCGGGATCTAGGGCGTGGCGCCTAGCTCCCAAACGTTTGCTGGCTCCCGCCCGCCCTGGGCTGGGGGTTCGCCAGCACCTCCGCCACCCCCAGGTGCCCGAGACCTCCGTTCCCCTGCCTAGGCGGGCGGCGGGGCCCTGCCGGGACGGGCGGGCCGCTGGGCTGACGGTAAGGCCCAAGCGCCTGCTGAGCTGCGCCTCTAGAGGCAGCCCGCGACCCCGCCGGCATCTACTGCCGAAGCAGCCTAGAAGGGCCCGATCTCGCCGAGATCGCGGAAGCTAAGCAGGGTCGGGCCTGGTTACAACTTGGATGGGAGACCTCTAGGGAAGACCGGGTGCTCTAGGCTTTTTGCCTCCCGCTCCGCCTTCTCCTTTTGTCGCTCGCGGCGTTCGCGGCTATCTCCGCCCCCGCCCGGCACAGCTGCAAGCCCCACCTCCTCAGGCCCCTCCCACCACAGCCAGCGTCTGATGGGGCGCTCCCCGCCTTCCTGATCCGCCAGGCGGCCAGAAGGCGTCCCTGGAAGGCAGAGGCACACCAGACGCTCCGGGGGTGGCATGAAGGGAACCAGACGTGGCCGCGGACCCGGGGGCCGTCCGTGCGGCCCGCGAGCCCCTCGACCTGCACCTGGCCGCCCCCACTGCAGCCCAGCCCCGGCGCCGCCACCTGTCTGCCGGGGTGGCTCTCCACAGCTCCATACGGAAAAAGCCGCCCCTCCGCCGTTTCGCCATGGCCGTGGGCGGGAGCGGGATCGAGGGCCCAGGCCGCTTCCCCGGGCCTGCCGGCCACCTGGGGCGGGGTCCTGAGCTCGGACGGTGGCGTGGGGGCGAGGGTGGCGTTGCTGGGTCTTAGGGGCCGTGCCAACTCAATGGTGGCTCCCAGTGGCTTCGGGCCAGCTTCTGTCGGGCAGGAGGACCGGTCCGGTCTGCGTCTGAGCTGCGCCTAGCGCAGCGTGTGCGGCCAGGTGGAATGCCCAAGGGACCGCCGTCCCCGGGTCCGGAAGCCTCCTGGGCCACTTCCCCGTGAGCGGCCTGCGGGATCTGGGGCGGGGCGCCTAGCTCCCAAAAGTTTGCTGGCTCCCGCCCGCCCTGGGCTGGGGGGTCGCCAGCACCTCCGCCACCCCCAGGTGCCCGAGACCTCCGTTCCCCTGCCTAGGCGGGCGGCGGGGCCCTGCCGGGACGGGCGGGCCGCTGGGCTGACGGTAAGGCCCAAGCGCCTGCTGAGCTGCGCCTCAAGAGGCAGCCCGCGACCCCACCGGCATCTACTGCCGAAGCAGCCTAGAAGGGCCCGATCTCGCCGCGATCGCGGAAGCTAAGCAGGGTCGGGCCTGGTTACAACTTGGATGGGAGACCTCTAGGGAAGACCGGGTGCTCTAGGCTTTTTGCCTCCCGCTCCGCCTTCTCCTTTTGTCGCTCGCGGCGTTCGCGGCTATCTCCGCCCCCGCCCGGCACAGCTGCAAGCCCCACCTCCTCAGGCCCCTCCCACCACAGCCAGCGTCTGATGGGGCGCTCCCCGCCTGCCTGAGCGGCCAGGCGGCCAGAAGGCGTCCCTGGAAGGCAGAGGCACACCAGACGCTCCGGGGGTGGCCTGAAGGGAACCAGACGTGGCCGCGGACCCGGGGGCCGTCCGTGCGGCCCGCGAGACCCTCGACCTGCACCTGGCCGCCCCCACTGCAGCCCAGCCCCGGCGCCGCCACCTGTCTGCCGGGGTGGCTCTCCACAGCTCCATACGGAAAAAGCCGCCCCTCCGCCGTTTCGCCATGGCCGGGGGCGGGAGCGGGATCGAGGGCCCAGGCCGCCTCCCCGGGCCTGCCGGCCACCTGGGGCGGGGTCCTGAGCTCGGACGGTGGCGTGGGGGCGAGGGTGGCGTTGCTGGGTCTTAGGGGCCGTGCCAACTCAATGGTGGCTCCCAGTGGCTTCGGGCCAGCTTCTGTCGGGCAGGAGGACCGGTCCGGTCTGCGTCTGAGCTGCGCCTAGCGCAGCGTGTGCGGCCAGGTGGAATGCCCAAGGGACCGCCGTCCCCGGGTCCGGAAGCCTCCTGGGCCACTTCCCCGTGAGCGGCCTGCGGGATCTGGGGCGGGGCGCCAAGAGCCGAAAAGTCTGCTGGCTCCCGCCCGCCATGGGCTGGGTGGTCGCCAGCACCTCCGCCACCCCCAGGTGCCCGAGACCTCCGTTCCCCTGCCTAGGCGGGCGGCGGGGCCCTGCCGGGACGGGCGGGCCGCTGGGCTGACGGTAAGGCCCAAGCGCCTGCTGAGCTGCGCCTCAAGAGGCAGCCCGCGACCCCGCCGGCATCTACTGCCGAAGCAGCCTAGAAGGGCCCGATCTCGCCGCGATCGCGGAAGCTAAGCAGGGTCGGGCCTGGTTACAACTTGGATGGGAGACCTCTAGGGAAGACCGGGTGCTCTAGGCTTTTTGCCTCCCGCTCCGCCTTCTCCTTTTGTCGCTCGCGGCGTTCGCGGCTATCTCCGCCCCCGCCCGGCACAGCTGCAAGCCCCACCTCCTCAGGCCCCTCCCACCACAGCCAGCGTCTGATGGGGCGCTCCCCGCCTGCCTGAGCGGCCAGGCGGCCAGAAGGCGTCCCTGGAAGGCAGAGGCACACCAGACGCTCCGGGGGTGGCCTGAAGGGAACCAGACGTGGCCGCGGACCCGGGGACCGTCCGTGCGGCCCGCGAGACCCTCGACCTGCACCTGGCCGCCCCCACTGCAGCCCAGCCCCGGCGCCGCCACCTGTCTGCCGGGGTGGCTCTCCACAGCTCCATACGGAAAAAGCCTCCCCTCCGCCGTTTCGCCATGGCCGGGGGCGGGAGCGGTATCGAGGGCCCAGGCCGCCTCCCCGGTCCTCCCGGCCACCTGGGGCGGGGTCCTGAGCTCGGACGGTGGCGTGGGGTCGAGGGTGGCGTTGCTGGGTCTTAGGGGCCGTGCCAACTCAATGTTGGCACCCAGTGGCCTCGGGCCAGCTTCTGTCAGGCAGAGGGCCGGTCCGGTCTGCGTCTGAGCTGCGCCTAGCGCAGCGTGGGCGGGCAGGTGGGATGCCCAAGGGCCCGCGGTCTCCGGGCCCGGAAGCCTCCTGGGCCACTTCCCCGTGAGCGGCCTGCGGGATCTAGGGCGTGGCGCCTAGCTCCCAAACGTTTGCTGGCTCCCGCCCGCCCTGGGCTGGGGGTTCGCCAGCACCTCCGCCACCCCCAGGTGCCCGAGACCTCCGTTCCCCTGCCTAGGCGGGCGGCGGGGCCCTGCCGGGACGGGCGGGCCGCTGGGCTGACGGTAAGGCCCAAGCGCCTGCTGAGCTGCGCCTCTAGAGGCAGCCCGCGACCCCGCCGGCATCTACTGCCGAAGCAGCCTAGAAGGGCCCGATCTCGCCGCGATCGCGGAAGCTAAGCAGGGTCGGGCCTGGTTACAACTTGGATGGGAGATCTCTAGGGAAGACCGGGTGCTCTAGGCTTTTTGCCTCCCGCTCCGCCTTCTCCTTTTGTCGCTCGCGGCGTTCGCGGCTATCTCCGCCCCCGCCCGGCACAGCTGCAAGCCCCACCTCCTCAGGCCCCTCCCACCACAGCCAGCGTCTGATGGGGCGCTCCCCGCCTTCCTGATCCGCCAGGCGGCCAGAAGGCGTCCCTGGAAGGCAGAGGCACACCAGACGCTCCGGGGGTGGCATGAAGGGAACCAGACGTGGCCGCGGACCCGGGGGCCGTCCGTGCGGCCCGCGAGACCCTCGACCTGCACCTGGCCGCCCCCACTGCAGCCCAGCCCCGGCGCCGCCACCTGTCTGCCGGGGTGGCTCTCCACAGCTCCATACGGAAAAAGCCGCCCCTCCGCCGTTTCGCCATGGCCGTGGGCGGGAGCGGGATCGAGGGCCCAGGCCGCTTCCCCGGGCCTGCCGGCCACCTGGGGCGGGGTCCTGAGCTCGGACGGTGGCGTGGGGGCGAGGGTGGCGTTGCTGGGTCTTAGGGGCCGTGCCAACTCAATGGTGGCTCCCAGTGGCTTCGGGCCAGCTTCTGTCGGGCAGGAGGACCGGTCCGGTCTGCGTCTGAGCTGCGCCTAGCGCAGCGTGTGCGGCCAGGTGGAATGCCCAAGGGACCGCCGTCCCCGGGTCCGGAAGCCTCCTGGGCCACTTCCCCGTGAGCGGCCTGCGGGATCTGGGGCGGGGCGCCAAGAGCCGAAAAGTCTGCTGGCTCCCGCCCTTCATGGGTTGGGTGGTCGCCAGCACCTCCGCCACCCCCAGGTGCCCGAGACCTCCGTTCCCCTGCCTAGGCGGGCGGCGGGGCCCTGCCGGGACGGGCGGGCCGCTGGGCTGACGGTAAGGCCCAAGCGCCTGCTGAGCTGCGCCTCAAGAGGCAGCCCGCGACCCCGCCGGCATCTACTGCCGAAGCAGCCTAGAAGGGCCCGATCTCGCCGCGATCGCGGAAGCTAAGCAGGGTCGGGCCTGGTTACAACTTGGATGGGAGACCTCTAGGGAAGACCGGGTGCTCTAGGCTTTTTGCCTCCCGCTCCGCCTTCTCCTTTTGTCGCTCGCGGCTTTCGCGGCTATCTCCGCCCCCGCCCGGCACAGCTGCAAGCCCCACCTCCTCAGGCCCCTCTCACCACAGCAAGCGTCTGATGGGGCGCTCCCCGCCTGCCTGAGCGGCCAGGCGGCCAGAAGGCGTCCCTGGAAGGCAGAGGCACACCAGACGCTCCCGGGGTGGCCAGAAGGGAACCAGTCGTGGCCGCGGACCCGGGGGCCGTCTGTGCGGCCCGCGAGACCCTCGACCTGCACCTGGCCGCCCCCACTGCAGCCCAACCCCGGCGCCGCCACCTGTCTGCCGGGGTGGCTCTCCACAGCTCCATACGGAAAAAGCCGCCCCTCCGCCGTTTCGCCATGGCCGGGGGCGGGAGCGGTATCGAGGGCCCAGGCCGCCTCCCCGGTCCTCCCGGCCACCTGGGGCGGGGTCCTGAGCTCGGACGGTGGCGTGGGGTCGAGGGTGGCGTTGCTGGGTCTTAGGGGCCGTGCCAACTCAATGTTGGCACCCAGTGGCCTCGGGCCAGCTTCTGTCAGGCAGAGGGCCGGTCCGGTCTGCGTCTGAGCTGCGCCTAGCGCAGCGTGGGCGGGCAGGTGGGATGCCCAAGGGCCCGCGGTCTCCGGGCCCGGAAGCCTCCTGGGCCACTTCCCCGTGAGCGGCCTGCGGGATCTAGGGCGTGGCGCCTAGCTCCCAAACGTTTGCTGGCTCCCGCCCGCCCTGGGCTGGGGGTTCGCCAGCACCTCCGCCACCCCCAGGTGCCCGAGACCTCCGTTCCCCTGCCTAGGCGGGCGGCGGGGCCCTGCCGGGACGGGCGGGCCGCTGGGCTGACGGTAAGGCCCAAGCGCCTGCTGAGCTGCGCCTCTAGAGGCAGCCCGCGACCCCGCCGGCATCTACTGCCGAAGCAGCCTAGAAGGGCCCGATCTCGCCGCGATCGCGGAAGCTAAGCAGGGTCGGGCCTGGTTACAACTTGGATGGGAGATCTCTAGGGAAGACCGGGTGCTCTAGGCTTTTTGCCTCCCGCTCCGCCTTCTCCTTTTGTCGCTCGCGGCGTTCGCGGCTATCTCCGCCCCCGCCCGGCACAGCTGCAAGCCCCACCTCCTCAGGCCCCTCCCACCACAGCCAGCGTCTGATGGGGCGCTCCCCGCCTTCCTGATCCGCCAGGCGGCCAGAAGGCGTCCCTGGAAGGCAGAGGCACACCAGACGCTCCGGGGGTGGCATGAAGGGAACCAGACGTGGCCGCGGACCCGGGGGCCGTCCGTGCGGCCCGCGAGACCCTCGACCTGCACCTGGCCGCCCCCACTGCAGCCCAGCCCCGGCGCCGCCACCTGTCTGCCGGGGTGGCTCTCCACAGCTCCATACGGAAAAAGCCGCCCCTCCGCCGTTTCGCCATGGCCGTGGGCGGGAGCGGGATCGAGGGCCCAGGCCGCTTCCCCGGGCCTGCCGGCCACCTGGGGCGGGGTCCTGAGCTCGGACGGTGGCGTGGGGGCGAGGGTGGCGTTGCTGGGTCTTAGGGGCCGTGCCAACTCAATGGTGGCTCCCAGTGGCTTCGGGCCAGCTTCTGTCGGGCAGGAGGACCGGTCCGGTCTGCGTCTGAGCTGCGCCTAGCGCAGCGTGTGCGGCCAGGTGGAATGCCCAAGGGACCGCCGTCCCCGGGTCCGGAAGCCTCCTGGGCCACTTCCCCGTGAGCGGCCTGCGGGATCTGGGGCGGGGCGCCAAGAGCCGAAAAGTCTGCTGGCTCCCGCCCTTCATGGGTTGGGTGGTCGCCAGCACCTCCGCCACCCCCAGGTGCCCGAGACCTCCGTTCCCCTGCCTAGGCGGGCGGCGGGGCCCTGCCGGGACGGGCGGGCCGCTGGGCTGACGGTAAGGCCCAAGCGCCTGCTGAGCTGCGCCTCAAGAGGCAGCCCGCGACCCCGCCGGCATCTACTGCCGAAGCAGCCTAGAAGGGCCCGATCTCGCCGCGATCGCGGAAGCTAAGCAGGGTCGGGCCTGGTTACAACTTGGATGGGAGACCTCTAGGGAAGACCGGGTGCTCTAGGCTTTTTGCCTCCCGCTCCGCCTTCTCCTTTTGTCGCTCGCGGCTTTCGCGGCTATCTCCGCCCCCGCCCGGCACAGCTGCAAGCCCCACCTCCTCAGGCCCCTCTCACCACAGCAAGCGTCTGATGGGGCGCTCCCCGCCTGCCTGAGCGGCCAGGCGGCCAGAAGGCGTCCCTGGAAGGCAGAGGCACACCAGACGCTCCCGGGGTGGCCAGAAGGGAACCAGTCGTGGCCGCGGACCCGGGGGCCGTCTGTGCGGCCCGCGAGACCCTCGACCTGCACCTGGCCGCCCCCACTGCAGCCCAACCCCGGCGCCGCCACCTGTCTGCCGGGGTGGCTCTCCACAGCTCCATACGGAAAAAGCCGCCCCTCCGCCGTTTCGCCATGGCCGGGGGCGGGAGCGGGATCGAGGGCCCAGGCCGCTTCCCCGGGCCTGCCGGCCACCTGGGGCGGGGTCCTGAGCTCGGACGGTGGCGTGGGGGCGAGGGTGGCGTTGCTGGGTCTTAGGGGCCGTGCCAACTCAATGTTGGCACCCAGTGGCCTCGGGCCAGCTTCTGTCAGGCAGAGGGCCGGTCCGGTCTGCGTCTGAGCTGCGCCTAGCGCAGCGTGGGCGGGCAGGTGGGATGCCCAAGGGCCCGCGGTCTCCGGGCCCGGAAGCCTCCTGGGCCACTTCCCCGTGAGCGGCCTGCGGGATCTAGGGCGTGGCGCCTAGCTCCCAAACGTTTGCTGGCTCCCGCCCGCCCTGGGCTGGGGGTTCGCCAGCACCTCCGCCACCCCCAGGTGCCCGAGACCTCCGTTCCCCTGCCTAGGCGGGCGGCGGGGCCCTGCCGGGACGGGCGGGCCGCTGGGCTGACGGTAAGGCCCAAGCGCCTGCTGAGCTGCGCCTCTAGAGGCAGCCCGCGACCCCGCCGGCATCTACTGCCGAAGCAGCCTAGAAGGGCCCGATCTCGCCGCGATCGCGGAAGCTAAGCAGGGTCGGGCCTGGTTACAACTTGGATGGGAGACCTCTAGGGAAGACCGGGTGCTCTAGGCTTTTTGCCTCCCGCTCCGCCTTCTCCTTTTGTCGCTCGCGGCGTTCGCGGCTATCTCCGCCCCCGCCCGGCACAGCTGCAAGCCCCACCTCCTCAGGCCCCTCCCACCACAGCCAGCGTCTGATGGGGCGCTCCCCGCCTTCCTGATCCGCCAGGCGGCCAGAAGGCGTCCCTGGAAGGCAGAGGCACACCAGACGCTCCGGGGGTGGCATGAAGGGAACCAGACGTGGCCGCGGACCCGGGGGCCGTCCGTGCGGCCCGCGAGACCCTCGACCTGCACCTGGCCGCCCCCACTGCAGCCCAGCCCCGGCGCCGCCACCTGTCTGCCGGGGTGGCTCTCCACAGCTCCATACGGAAAAAGCCTCCCCTCCGCCGTTTCGCCATGGCCGGGGGCGGGAGCGGTATCGAGGGCCCAGGCCGCCTCCCCGGGCCTCCCGGCCACCTGGGGCGGGGTCCTGAGCTCGGACGGTGGCGTGGGGTCGAGGGTGGCGTTGCTGGGTCTTAGGGGCCGTGCCAACTCAATGTTGGCACCCAGTGGCCTCGGGCCAGCTTCTGTCAGGCAGAGGGCCGGTCCGGTCTGCGTCTGAGCTGCGCCTAGCGCAGCGTGGGCGGGCAGGTGGGATGCCCAAGGGCCCGCGGTCTCCGGGCCCGGAAGCCTCCTGGGCCACTTCCCCGTGAGCGGCCTGCGGGATCTAGGGCGTGGCGCCTAGCTCCCAAACGTTTGCTGGCTCCCGCCAGCCCTGGGCTGGGGGTTCGCCAGCACCTCCGCCACCCCCAGGTGCCCGAGACCTCCGTTCCCCTGCCTAGGCGGGCGGCGGGGCCCTGCCGGGACGGGCGGGCCGCTGGGCTGACGGTAAGGCCCAAGCGCCTGCTGAGCTGCGCCTCAAGAGGCAGCCCGCGACCCCGCCGGCATCTACTGCCGAAGCAGCCTAGAAGGGCCCGATCTCGCCGCGATCGCGGAAGCTAAGCAGGGTCGGGCCTGGTTACAACTTGGATGGGAGACCTCTAGGGAAAACCGGGTGCTCTAGGCTTTTTGCCTCCCGCTCCGCCTTCTCCTTTTGTCGCTCGCGGCGTTCGCGGCTATCTCCGCCCCCGCCCGGCACAGCTGCAAGCCCCACCTCCTCAGGCCCCTCCCACCACAGCCAGCGTCTGATGGGGCGCTCCCCGCCTTCCTGATCCGCCAGGCGGCCAGAAGGCGTCCCTGGAAGGCAGAGGCACACCAGACGCTCCGGGGGTGGCATGAAGGGAACCAGACGTGGCCGCGGACCCGGGGGCCGTCCGTGCGGCCCGCGAGCCCCTCGACCTGCACCTGGCCGCCCCCACTGCAGCCCAGCCCCGGCGCCGCCACCTGTCTGCCGGGGTGGCTCTCCACAGCTCCATACGGAAAAAGCCGCCCCTCCGCCGTTTCGCCATGGCCCGGGGCGGGAGCGGTATCGAGGGCCCAGGCCGCCTCCCCGGGCCTCCCGGCCACCTGGGGCGGGGTCCTGAGCTCGGACGGTGGCGTGGGGTCGAGGGTGGCGTTGCTGGGTCTTAGGGGCCGTGCCAACTCAATGTTGGCACCCAGTGGCCTCGGGCCAGCTTCTGTCAGGCAGAGGGCCGGTCCGGTCTGCGTCTGAGCTGCGCCTAGCGCAGCGTGGGCGGGCAGGTGGGATGCCCAAGGGCCCGCGGTCTCCGGGCCCGGAAGCCTCCTGGGCCACTTCCCCGTGAGCGGCCTGCGGGATCTAGGGCGTGGCGCCTAGCTCCCAAACGTTTGCTGGCTCCCGCCCGCCCTGGGCTGGGGGTTCGCCAGCACCTCCGCCACCCTCAGGTGCCCGAGACCTCCGTTCCCCTGCCTAGGCGGGCGGCGGGGCCCTGCCGGGACGGGCGGGCCGCTGGGCTGACGGTAAGGCCCAAGCGCCTGCTGAGCTGCGCCTCAAGAGGCAGCCCGCGACCCCGCCGGCATCTACTGCCGAAGCAGCCTAGAAGGGCCCGATCTCGCCGCGATGGCGGAAACTAAGCAGGGTCGGGCCTGGTTACAACTTGGATGGGAGACCTCTAGGGAAGACCGGGTGCTCTAGGCTTTTTGCCTCCCGCTCCGCCTTCTCCTTTTGTCGCTCGCGGCGTTCGCGGCTATCTCCGCCCCCGCCCGGCACAGCTGCAAGCCCCACCTCCTCAGGCCCCTCCCACCACAGCCAGCGTCTGATGGGGCGCTCCCCGCCTTCCTGATCCGCCAGGCGGCCAGAAGGCGTCCCTGGAAGGCAGAGGCACACCAGACGCTCCGGGGGTGGCATGAAGGGAACCAGACGTGGCCGCGGACCCGGGGGCCGTCCGTGCGGCCCGCGAGACCCTCGACCTGCACCTGGCCGCCCCCACTGCAGCCCAGCCCCGGCGCCGCCACCTGTCTGCCGGGGTGGCTCTCCACAGCTCCATACGGAAAAAGCCGCCCCTCCGCCGTTTCGCCATGGCCGTGGGCGGGAGCGGGATCGAGGGCCCAGGCCGCTTCCCCGGGCCTGCCGGCCACCTGGGGCGGGGTCCTGAGCTCGGACGGTGGTGTGGGGGCGAGGGTGGCGTTGCTGGGTCTTAGGGGCCGTGCCAACTCAATGGTGGCTCCCAGTGGCTTCGGGCCAGCTTCTGTCGGGCAGGAGGACCGGTCCGGTCTGCGTCTGAGCTGCGCCTAGCGCAGCGTGTGCGGCCAGGTGGAATGCCCAAGGGACCGCCGTCCCCGGGTCCGGAAGCCTCCTGGGCCACTTCCCCGTGAGCGGCCTGCGGGATCTGGGGCGGGGCGCCAAGAGCCGAAAAGTCTGCTGGCTCCCGCCCTTCATGGGTTGGGTGGTCGCCAGCACCTCCGCCACCCCCAGGTGCCCGAGACCTCCGTTCCCCTGCCTAGGCGGGCGGCGGGGCCCTGCCGGGACGGGCGGGCCGCTGGGCTGACGGTAAGGCCCAAGCGCCTGCTGAGCTGCGCCTCAAGAGGCAGCCCGCGACCCCGCCGGCATCTACTGCCGAAGCAGCCTAGAAGGGCCCGATCTCGCCGCGATCGCGGAAGCTAAGCAGGGTCGTTCCTGGTTAGAACTTGGATGGGAGACCTCTAGGGAAGACCGGGTGCTCTAGGCTTTTTGCCTCCCGCTCCGCCTTCTCCTTTTGTCGCTCGCGGCGTTCGCGGCTATCTCCGCCCCCGCCCGGCACAGCTGCAAGCCCCACCTCCTCAGGCCCCTCCCACCACAGCCAGCGTCTGATGGGGCGCTCCCCGCCTGCCTGAGCGGCCAGGCGGCCAGAAGGCGTCCCTGGAAGGCAGAGGCACACCAGACGCTCCGGGGGTGGCCTGAAGGGAACCAGACGTGGCCGCGGACCCGGGGGCCGTCCGTGCGGCCCGCGAGACCCTCGACCTGCACCTGGCCGCCCCCACTGCAGCCCAGCCCCGGCGCCGCCACCTGTCTGCCGGGGTGGCTCTCCACAGCTCCATACGGAAAAAGCCTCCCCTCCGCCGTTTCGCCATGGCCGGGGGCGGGAGCGTTAACGAGGGCCCAGGCTGCCTCCCCGGGCCTCCCGGCCACCTGGGGCGGGGTCCTGAGCTCGGACGGTGGCGTGGGGTCGACGGTGGCGTTGCTGGGTCTTAGGGGCCGTGCCAACTCAATGTTGGCACCCAGTGGCCTCGGGCCAGCTTCTGTCAGGCAGAGGGCCGGTCCGGTCTGCGTCTGAGCTGCGCCTAGCGCAGCGTGGGCGGGCAGGTGGGATGCCCAAGGGCCCGCGGTCTCCGGGCCCGGAAGCCTCCTGGGCCACTTCCCCGTGAGCGGCCTGCGGGATCTAGGGCGTGGCGCCTAGCTCCCAAACGTTTGCTGGCTCCCGCCCGCCCTGGGCTGGGGGTTCGCCAGCACCTCCGCCACCCCCAGGTGCCCGAGACCTCCGTTCCCCTGCCTAGGCGGGCGGCGGGGCCCTGCCGGGACGGGCGGGCCGCTGGGCTGACGGTAAGGCCCAAGCGCCTGCTGAGCTGCGCCTCTAGAGGCAGCCCGCGACCCCGCCGGCATCTACTGCCGAAGCAGCCTAGAAGGGCCCGATCTCGCCGCGATCGCGGAAGCTAAGCAGGGTCGGGCCTGGTTAGAACTTGGATGGGAGACCTCTAGGGAAGACCGGGTGCTCTAGGCTTTTTGCCTCCCGCTCCGCCTTCTCCTTTTGTCGCTCGCGGCGTTCGCGGCTATCTCCGCCCCCGCCCGGCACAGCTGCAAGCCCCACCTCCTCAGGCCCCTCCCACCACAGCCAGCGTCTGATGGGGCGCTCCCCGCCTTCCTGATCCGCCAGGCGGCCAGAAGGCGTCCCTGGAAGGCAGAGGCACACCAGACGCTCCGGGGGTGGCATGAAGGGAACCAGACGTGGCCGCGGACCCGGGGGCCGTCCGTGCGGCCCGCGAGACCCTCGACCTGCACCTGGCCGCCCCCACTGCAGCCCAGCCCCGGCGCCGCCACCTGTCTGCCGGGGTGGCTCTCCACAGCTCCATACGGAAAAAGCCGCCCCTCCGCCGTTTCGCCATGGCCGTGGGCGGGAGCGGGATCGAGGGCCCAGGCCGCTTCCCCGGGCCTGCCGGCCACCTGGGGCGGGGTCCTGAGCTCGGACGGTGGCGTGGGGGCGAGGGTGGCGTTGCTGGGTCTTAGGGGCCGTGCCAACTCAATGGTGGCTCCCAGTGGCTTCGGGCCAGCTTCTGTCGGGCAGGAGGACCGGTCCGGTCTGCGTCTGAGCTGCGCCTAGCGCAGCGTGTGCGGCCAGGTGGAATGCCCAAGGGACCGCCGTCCCCGGGTCCGGAAGCCTCCTGGGCCACTTCCCCGTGAGCGGCCTGCGGGATCTGGGGCGGGGCGCCTAGCTCCCAAAAGTTTGCTGGCTCCCGCCCGCCCTGGGCTGGGGGGTCGCCAGCACCTCCGCCACCCCCAGGTGCCCGAGACCTCCGTTCCCCTGCCTAGGCGGGCGGCGGGGCCCTGCCGGGACGGGCGGGCCGCTGGGCTGACGGTAAGGCCCAAGCGCCTGCTGAGCTGCGCCTCAAGAGGCAGCCCGCGACCCCGCCGGCATCTACTGCCGAAGCAGCCTGGAAGGGCCCGATCTCGCCGCGATCGCGGAAGCTAAGCAGGGTCGGGCCTGGTTACAACTTGGATGGGAGACCTCTAGGGAAGACCGGGTGCTCTAGGCTTTTTGCCTCCCGCTCCGCCTTCTCCTTTTGTCGCTCGCGGCGTTCGCGGCTATCTCCGCCCCCGCCCGGCACAGCTGCAAGCCCCACCTCCTCAGGCCCCTCCCACCACAGCCAGCGTCTGATGGGGCGCTCCCCGCCTGCCTGAGCGGCCAGGCGGCCAGAAGGCGTCCCTGGAAGGCAGAGGCACACCAGACGCTCCGGGGGTGGCCTGAAGGGAACCAGACGTGGCCGCGGACCCGGGGACCGTCCGTGCGGCCCGCGAGACCCTCGACCTGCACCTGGCCGCCCCCACTGCAGCCCAGCCCCGGCGCCGCCACCTGTCTGCCGGGGTGGCTCTCCACAGCTCCATACGGAAAAAGCCTCCCCTCCGCCGTTTCGCCATGGCCGGGGGCGGGAGCGGGATCGAGGGCCCAGGCCGCCTCCCCGGGCCTCCCGGCCACCTGGGGCGGGGTCCTGAGCTCGGACGGTGGCGTGGGGTCGAGGGTGGCGTTGCTGGGTCTTAGGGGCCGTGCCAACTCAATGTTGGCACCCAGTGGCCTCGGGCCAGCTTCTGTCAGGCAGAGGGCCGGTCCGGTCTGCGTCTGAGCTGCGCCTAGCGCAGCGTGGGCGGGCAGGTGGGATGCCCAAGGGCCCGCGGTCTCCGGGCCCGGAAGCCTCCTGGGCCACTTCCCCGTGAGCGGCCTGCGGGATCTAGGGCGTGGCGCCTAGCTCCCAAACGTTTGCTGGCTCCCGCCCGCCCTGGGCTGGGGGTTCGCCAGCACCTCCGCCACCCCCAGGTGCCCGAGACCTCCGTTCCCCTGCCTAGGCGGGCGGCGGGGCCCTGCCGGGACGGGCGGGCCGCTGGGCTGACGGTAAGGCCCAAGCGCCTGCTGAGCTGCGCCTCAAGAGGCAGCCCGCGACCCCGCCGGCATCTACTGCCGAAGCAGCCTAGAAGGGCCCGATCTCGCCGCGATGGCGGAAACTAAGCAGGGTCGGGCCTGGTTACAACTTGGATGGGAGACCTCTAGGGAAGACCGGGTGCTCTAGGCTTTTTGCCTCCCGCTCCGCCTTCTCCTTTTGTCGCTCGCGGCGTTCGCGGCTATCTCCGCCCCCGCCCGGCACAGCTGCAAGCCCCACCTCCTCAGGCCCCTCCCACCACAGCCAGCGTCTGATGGGGCGCTCCCCGCCTTCCTGATCCGCCAGGCGGCCAGAAGGCGTCCCTGGAAGGCAGAGGCACACCAGACGCTCCGGGGGTGGCCTGAAGGGAACCAGACGTGGCCGCGGACCCGGGGGCCGTCCGTGCGGCCCGCGAGACCCTCGACCTGCACCTGGCCGCCCCCACTGCAGCCCAGCCCCGGCGCCGCCACCTGTCTGCCGGGGTGGCTCTCCACAGCTCCATACGGAAAAAGCCGCCCCTCCGCCGTTTCGCCATGGCCGGGGGCGGGAGCGGGATCGAGGGCCCAGGCCGCCTCCCCGGGCCTGCCGGCCACCTGGGGCGGGGTCCTGAGCTCGGACGGTGGCGTGGGGGCGAGGGTGGCGTTGCTGGGTCTTAGGGGCCGTGCCAACTCAATGGTGGCTCCCAGTGGCTTCGGGCCAGCTTCTGTCGGGCAGGAGGACCGGTCCGGTCTGCGTCTGAGCTGCGCCTAGCGCAGCGTGTGCGGCCAGGTGGAATGCCCAAGGGACCGCCGTCCCCGGGTCCGGAAGCCTCCTGGGCCACTTCCCCGTGAGCGGCCTGCGGGATCTGGGGCGGGGCGCTAAGAGCCGAAAAGTCTGCTGGCTCCCGCCCGCCATGGGCTGGGTGGTCGCCAGCACCTCCGCCACCCCCAGGTGCCCGAGACCTCCGTTCCCCTGCCTAGGCGGGCGGCGGGGCCCTGCCGGGACGGGCGGGCCGCTGGGCTGACGGTAAGGCCCAAGCGCCTGCTGAGCTGCGCCTCAAGAGGCAGCCCGCGACCCCGCCGGCATCTACTGCCGAAGCAGCCTAGAAGGGCCCGATCTCGCCGCGATGGCGGAAGCTAAGCAGGGTCGGGCCTGGTTACAACTTGGATGGGAGACCTCTAGGGAAGACCGGGTGCTCTAGGCTTTTTGCCTCCCGCTCCGCCTTCTCCTTTTGTCGCTCGCGGCGTTCGCGGCTATCTCCGCCCCCGCCCGGCACAGCTGCAAGCCCCACCTCCTCAGGCCCCTCCCACCACAGCCAGCGTCTGATGGGGCGCTCCCCGCCTGCCTGAGCGGCCAGGCGGCCAGAAGGCGTCCCTGGAAGGCAGAGGCACACCAGACGCTCCGGGGGTGGCCTGAAGGGAACCAGACGTGGCCGCGGACCCGGGGGCCGTCCGTGCGGCCCGCGAGCCCCTCGACCTGCACCTGGCCGCCCCCACTGCAGCCCAGCCCCGGCGCCGCCACCTGTCTGCCGGGGTGGCTCTCCACAGCTCCATACGGAAAAAGCCGCCCCTCCGCCGTTTCGCCATGGCCGGGGGCGGGAGCGGGATCGAGGGCCCAGGCCGCCTCCCCGGGCCTGCCGGCCACCTGGGGCGGGGTCCTGAGCTCGGACGGTGGCGTGGGGGCGAGGGTGGCGTTGCTGGGTCTTAGGGGCCGTGCCAACTCAATGGTGGCTCCCAGTGGCTTCGGGCCAGCTTCTGTCGGGCAGGAGGACCGGTCCGGTCTGCGTCTGAGCTGCGCCTAGCGCAGCGTGTGCGGCCAGGTGGAATGCCCAAGGGACCGCCGTCCCCGGGTCCGGAAGCCTCCTGGGCCACTTCCCCGTGAGCGGCCTGCGGGATCTGGGGCGGGGCGCCAAGAGCCGAAAAGTCTGCTGGCTCCCGCCCTTCATGGGTTGGGTGGTCGCCAGCACCTCCGCCACCCCCAGGTGCCCGAGACCTCCGTTCCCCTGCCTAGGCGGGCGGCGGGGCCCTGCCGGGACGGGCGGGCCGCTGGGCTGACGGTAAGGCCCAAGCGCCTGCTGAGCTGCGCCTCAAGAGGCAGCCCGCGACCCCGCCGGCATCTACTGCCGAAGCAGCCTAGAAGGGCCCGATCTCGCCGCGATCGCGGAAGCTAAGCAGGGTCGGGCCTGGTTACAACTTGGATGGGAGACCTCTAGGGAAGACCGGGTGCTCTAGGCTTTTTGCCTCCCGCTCCGCCTTCTCCTTTTGTCGCTCGCGGCGTTCGCGGCTATCTCCGCCCCCGCCCGGCACAGCTGCAAGCCCCACCTCCTCAGGCCCCTCCCACCACAGCCAGCGTCTGATGGGGCGCTCCCCGCCTGCCTGAGCGGCCAGGCGGCCAGAAGGCGTCCCTGGAAGGCAGAGGCACACCAGACGCTCCGGGGGTGGCCTGAAGGGAACCAGACGTGGCCGCGGACCCGGGGGCCGTCCGTGCGGCCCGCGAGACCCTCGACCTGCACCTGGCCGCCCCCACTGCAGCCCAGCCCCGGCGCCGCCACCTGTCTGCCGGGGTGGCTCTCCACAGCTCCATACGGAAAAAGCCGCCCCTCCGCCGTTTCGCCATGGCCGGGGGCGGGAGCGGGATCGAGGGCCCAGGCCGCCTCCCCGGGCCTGCCGGCCACCTGGGGCGGGGTCCTGAGCTCGGACGGTGGCGTGGGGGCGAGGGTGGCGTTGCTGGGTCTTAGGGGCCGTGCCAACTCAATGGTGGCTCCCAGTGGCTTCGGGCCAGCTTCTGTCGGGCAGGAGGACCGGTCCGGTCTGCGTCTGAGCTGCGCCTAGCGCAGCGTGTGCGGCCAGGTGGAATGCCCAAGGGACCGCCGTCCCCGGGTCCGGAAGCCTCCTGGGCCACTTCCCCGTGAGCGGCCTGCGGGATCTGGGGCGGGGCGCCAAGAGCCGAAAAGTCTGCTGGCTCCCGCCCGCCATGGGCTGGGTGGTCGCCAGCACCTCCGCCACCCCCAGGTGCCCGAGACCTCCGTTCCCCTGCCTAGGCGGGCGGCGGGGCCCTGCCGGGACGGGCGGGCCGCTGGGCTGACGGTAAGGCCCAAGCGCCTGCTGAGCTGCGCCTCAAGAGGCAGCCCGCGACCCCGCCGGCATCTACTGCCGAAGCAGCCTAGAAGGGCCCGATCTCGCCGCGATCGCGGAAGCTAAGCAGGGTCGGGCCTGGTTAGAACTTGGATGGGAGACCTCTAGGGAAGACCGGGTGCTCTAGGCTTTTTGCCTCCCGCTCCGCCTTCTCCTTTTGTCGCTCGCGGCGTTCGCGGCTATCTCCGCCCCCGCCCGGCACAGCTGCAAGCCCCACCTCCTCAGGCCCCTCCCACCACAGCCAGCGTCTGATGGGGCGCTCCCCGCCTGCCTGAGCGGCCAGGCGGCCAGAAGGCGTCCCTGGAAGGCAGAGGCACACCAGACGCTCCGGGGGTGGCCTGAAGGGAACCAGACGTGGCCGCGGACCCGGGGACCGTCCGTGCGGCCCGCGAGACCCTCGACCTGCACCTGGCCGCCCCCACTGCAGCCCAGCCCCGGCGCCGCCACCTGTCTGCCGGGGTGGCTCTCCACAGCTCCATACGGAAAAAGCCTCCCCTCCGCCGTTTCGCCATGGCCGGGGGCGGGAGCGGTATCGAGGGCCCAGGCCGCCTCCCCGGTCCTCCCGGCCACCTGGGGCGGGGTCCTGAGCTCGGACGGTGGCGTGGGGTCGAGGGTGGCGTTGCTGGGTCTTAGGGGCCGTGCCAACTCAATGTTGGCACCCAGTGGCCTCGGGCCAGCTTCTGTCAGGCAGAGGGCCGGTCCGGTCTGCGTCTGAGCTGCGCCTAGCGCAGCGTGGGCGGGCAGGTGGGATGCCCAAGGGCCCGCGGTCTCCGGGCCCGGAAGCCTCCTGGGCCACTTCCCCGTGAGCGGCCTGCGGGATCTAGGGCGTGGCGCCTAGCTCCCAAACGTTTGCTGGCTCCCGCCCGCCCTGGGCTGGGGGGTCGCCAGCACCTCCGCCACCCCCAGGTGCCCGAGACCTCCGTTCCCCTGCCTAGGCGGGCGGCGGGGCCCTGCCGGGACGGGCGGGCCGCTGGGCTGACGGTAAGGCCCAAGCGCCTGCTGAGCTGCGCCTCTAGAGGCAGCCCGCGACCCCGCCGGCATCTACTGCCGAAGCAGCCTAGAAGGGCCCGATCTCGCCGCGATCGCGGAAGCTAAGCAGGGTCGGGCCTGGTTACAACTTGGATGGGAGATCTCTAGGGAAGACCGGGTGCTCTAGGCTTTTTGCCTCCCGCTCCGCCTTCTCCTTTTGTCGCTCGCGGCGTTCGCGGCTATCTCCGCCCCCGCCCGGCACAGCTGCAAGCCCCACCTCCTCAGGCCCCTCCCACCACAGCCAGCGTCTGATGGGGCGCTCCCCGCCTTCCTGATCCGCCAGGCGGCCAGAAGGCGTCCCTGGAAGGCAGAGGCACACCAGACGCTCCGGGGGTGGCATGAAGGGAACCAGACGTGGCCGCGGACCCGGGGGCCGTCCGTGCGGCCCGCGAGCCCCTCGACCTGCACCTGGCCGCCCCCACTGCAGCCCAGCCCCGGCGCCGCCACCTGTCTGCCGGGGTGGCTCTCCACAGCTCCATACGGAAAAAGCCGCCCCTCCGCCGTTTCGCCATGGCCGTGGGCGGGAGCGGGATCGAGGGCCCAGGCCGCTTCCCCGGGCCTGCCGGCCACCTGGGGCGGGGTCCTGAGCTCGGACGGTGGCGTGGGGGCGAGGGTGGCGTTGCTGGGTCTTAGGGGCCGTGCCAACTCAATGGTGGCTCCCAGTGGCTTCGGGCCAGCTTCTGTCGGGCAGGAGGACCGGTCCGGTCTGCGTCTGAGCTGCGCCTAGCGCAGCGTGTGCGGCCAGGTGGAATGCCCAAGGGACCGCCGTCCCCGGGTCCGGAAGCCTCCTGGGCCACTTCCCCGTGAGCGGCCTGCGGGATCTGGGGCGGGGCGCCTAGCTCCCAAAAGTTTGCTGGCTCCCGCCCGCCCTGGGCTGGGGGGTCGCCAGCACCTCCGCCACCCCCAGGTGCCCGAGACCTCCGTTCCCCTGCCTAGGCGGGCGGCGGGGCCCTGCCGGGACGGGCGGGCCGCTGGGCTGACGGTAAGGCCCAAGCGCCTGCTGAGCTGCGCCTCAAGAGGCAGCCCGCGACCCCGCCGGCATCTACTGCCGAAGCAGCCTAGAAGGGCCCGATCTCGCCGCGATCGCGGAAGTTAAGCAGGGTCGGGCCTGGTTAGAACTTGGATGGGAGACCTCTAGGGAAGACCGGGTGCTCTAGGCTTTTTGCCTCCCGCTCCGCCTTCTCCTTTTGTCGCTCGCGGCGTTCGCGGCTATCTCCGCCCCCGCCCGGCACAGCTGCAAGCCCCACCTCCTCAGGCCCCTCCCACCACAGCCAGCGTCTGATGGGGCGCTCCCCGCCTTCCTGATCCGCCAGGCGGCCAGAAGGCGTCCCTGGAAGGCAGAGGCACACCAGACGCTCCGGGGGTGGCATGAAGGGAACCAGACGTGGCCGCGGACCCGGGGGCCGTCCGTGCGGCCCGCGAGCCCCTCGACCTGCACCTGGCCGCCCCCACTGCAGCCCAGCCCCGGCGCCGCCACCTGTCTGCCGGGGTGGCTCTCCACAGCTCCATACGGAAAAAGCCGCCCCTCCGCCGTTTCGCCATGGCCGTGGGCGGGAGCGGGATCGAGGGCCCAGGCCGCTTCCCCGGGCCTGCCGGCCACCTGGGGCGGGGTCCTGAGCTCGGACGGTGGCGTGGGGGCGAGGGTGGCGTTGCTGGGTCTTAGGGGCCGTGCCAACTCAATGGTGGCTCCCAGTGGCTTCGGGCCAGCTTCTGTCGGGCAGGAGGACCGGTCCGGTCTGCGTCTGAGCTGCGCCTAGCGCAGCGTGTGCGGCCAGGTGGAATGCCCAAGGGACCGCCGTCCCCGGGTCCGGAAGCCTCCTGGGCCACTTCCCCGTGAGCGGCCTGCGGGATCTGGGGCGGGGCGCCAAGAGCCGAAAAGTCTGCTGGCTCCCGCCCGCCATGGGCTGGGTGGTCGCCAGCACCTCCGCCACCCCCAGGTGCCCGAGACCTCCGTTCCCCTGCCTAGGCGGGCGGCGGGGCCCTGCCGGGACGGGCGGGCCGCTGGGCTGACGGTACGGCCCAAGCGCCTGCTGAGCTGCGCCTCAAGAGGCAGCCCGCGACCCCGCCGGCATCTACTGCCGAAGCAGCCTAGAAGGGCCCGATCTCGCCGCGATGGCGGAAGCTAAGCAGGGTCGGGCCTGGTTAGAACTTGGATGGGAGACCTCTAGGGAAGACCGGGTGCTCTAGGCTTTTTGCCTCCCGCTCCGCCTTCTCCTTTTGTCGCTCGCGGCGTTCGCGGCTATCTCCGCCCCCGCCCGGCACAGCTGCAAGCCCCACCTCCTCAGGCCCCTCCCACCACAGCCAGCGTCTGATGGGGCGCTCCCCGCCTTCCTGATCCGCCAGGCGGCCAGAAGGCGTCCCTGGAAGGCAGAGGCACACCAGACGCTCCGGGGGTGGCATGAAGGGAACCAGACGTGGCCGCGGACCCGGGGGCCGTCCGTGCGGCCGGCGAGCCCCTCGACCTGCACCTGGCCGCCCCCACTGCAGCCCAGCCCCGGCGCCGCCACCTGTCTGCCGGGGTGGCTCTCCACAGCTCCATACGGAAAAAGCCGCCCCTCCGCCGTTTCGCCATGGCCGGGGGCGGGAGCGGGATCGAGGGCCCAGGCCGCCTCCCCGGGCCTGCCGGCCACCTGGGGCGGGGTCCTGAGCTCGGACGGTGGCGTGGGGGCGAGGGTGGCGTTGCTGGGTCTTAGGGGCCGTGCCAACTCAATGGTGGCTCCCAGTGGCTTCGGGCCAGCTTCTGTCGGGCAGGAGGACCGGTCCGGTCTGCGTCTGAGCTGCGCCTAGCGCAGCGTGTGCGGCCAGGTGGAATGCCCAAGGGACCGCCGTCCCCGGGTCCGGAAGCCTCCTGGGCCACTTCCCCGTGAGCGTCCTGCGGGATCTGGGGCGGGGCGCCAAGAGCCGAAAAGTCTGCTGGCTCCCGCCCTTCATGGGTTGGGTGGTCGCCAGCACCTCCGCCACCCCCAGGTGCCCGAGACCTCCGTTCCCCTGCCTAGGCGGGCGGCGGGGCCCTGCCGGGACGGGCGGGCCGCTGGGCTGACGGTAAGGCCCAAGCGCCTGCTGAGCTGCGCCTCAAGAGGCAGCCCGCGACCCCGCCGGCATCTACTGCCGAAGCAGCCTAGAAGGGCCCGATCTCGCCGCGATGGCGGAAGCTAAGCAGGGTCGGGCCTGGTTACAACTTGGATGGGAGACCTCTAGGGAAGACCGGGTGCTCTAGGCTTTTTGCCTCCCGCTCCGCCTTCTCCTTTTGTCGCTCGCGGCGTTCGCGGCTATCTCCGCCCCCGCCCGGCACAGCTGCAAGCCCCACCTCCTCAGGCCCCTCCCACCACAGCCAGCGTCTGATGGGGCGCTCCCCGCCTGCCTGAGCGGCCAGGCGGCCAGAAGGCGTCCCTGGAAGGCAGAGGCACACCAGACGCTCCGGGGGTGGCCTGAAGGGAACCAGACGTGGCCGCGGACCCGGGGGCCGTCCGTGCGGCCCGCGAGACCCTCGACCTGCACCTGGCCGCCCCCACTGCAGCCCAGCCCCGGCGCCGCCACCTGTCTGCCGGGCTGGCTCTCCACAGCTCCATACGGAAAAAGCCTCCCCTCCGCCGTTTCGCCGTGGTCGGGGGGCGGGAGCGGTATCGAGGGCCCAGGCCGCCTCCCCGGGCCTCCCGGCCACCTGGGGCGGGGTCCTGAGCTCGGACGGTGGCGTGGGGTCGAGGGTGGCGTTGCTGGGTCTTAGGGGCCGTGCCAACTCAATGTTGGCACCCAGTGGCCTCGGGCCAGCTTCTGTCAGGCAGAGGGCCGGTCCGGTCTGCGTCTGAGCTGCGCCTAGCGCAGCGTGGGCGGGCAGGTGGGATGCCCAAGGGCCCGCGGTCTCCGGGCCCGGAAGCCTCCTGGGCCACTTCCCCGTGAGCGGCCTGCGGGATCTAGGGCGTGGCGCCTAGCTCCCAAACGTTTGCTGGCTCCCGCCCGCCCTGGGCTGGGGGTTCGCCAGCACCTCCGCCACCCCCAGGTGCCCGAGACCTCCGTTCCCCTGCCTAGGCGGGCGGCGGGGCCCTGCCGGGACGGGCGGGCCGCTGGGCTGACGGTAAGGCCCAAGCGCCTGCTGAGCTGCGCCTCAAGAGGCAGCCCGCGACCCCGCCGGCATCTACTGCCGAAGCAGCCTAGAAGGGCCCGATCTCGCCGCGATGGCGGAAGCTAAGCAGGGTCGGGCCTGGTTACAACTTGGATGGGAGACCTCTAGGGAAGACCGGGTGCTCTAGGCTTTTTGCCTCCCGCTCCGCCTTCTCCTTTTGTCGCTCGCGGCGTTCGCGGCTATCTCCGCCCCCGCCCGGCACAGCTGCAAGCCCCACCTCCTCAGGCCCCTCCCACCACAGCCAGCGTCTGATGGGGCGCTCCCCGCCTGCCTGAGCGGCCAGGCGGCCAGAAGGCGTCCCTGGAAGGCAGAGGCACACCAGACGCTCCGGGGGTGGCCTGAAGGGAACCAGACGTGGCCGCGGACCCGGGGGCCGTCCGTGCGGCCCGCGAGACCCTCGACCTGCACCTGGCCGCCCCCACTGCAGCCCAGCCCCGGCGCCGCCACCTGTCTGCCGGGGTGGCTCTCCACAGCTCCATACGGAAAAAGCCGCCCCTCCGCCGTTTCGCCATGGCCGGGGGCGGGAGCGGGATCGAGGGCCCAGGCCGCTTCCCCGGGCCTGCCGGCCACCTGGGGCGGGGTCCTGAGCTCGGACGGTGGCGTGGGGGCGAGGGTGGCGTGGCTGGGTCTAAGGGGCTTTACCAACACAATGCTGGCTCCCACTGGCTTCGGGCCAGCTTCTGTCGGGCAGGAGGGCCGGCCCGGTCTGCGGTTGGGCTTCGCCTAGCGCAGCGTGGGCCGGCTACTACTATTGCTCTTGCTGGTTCTTCTACTTCTATTTCTGGCCCTCTGCAGGTCAAATATGCTGCCACTATTACTGCTGCTGATGCCACTTCTACTGCTATTGCTACCACTATTACTACTACCACTAGCCCAATGCATGGCAAATACTACTACTATTACTACTACTGCTGCTGCTTGTACAAATGCTACTACTACTGCTACTACTAGTAGTCCAGTGCATTGAAAATACTACTACTACTAGTACTCCTGATGCTGCTACTACTTCTGCTACTAGTATCAATACTACTAGCCCTGTGTATGGCAAATCTACTACTACTGCTGCTATGGCTGCTACTTCTATTATTACTACTGGCCCACTGCAGGACAAATCTGCTGGTACTATTACTGCTGCTGATGCCACTTCTATTGCTGATGCTAACTCTACTA